>NW_007746624.1:11938-13221 GCF_000696425.1 Galeopterus variegatus | reverse complement strand
TTCCCAACAATTAAAGAGATTGGTAAGATGAAAAATAGAAATTGGTCTAAGTATCAAATATTATAAATAATTACATTAGCTGTAGATGGTATTGTGAATGTTAAGGTGTAACAACAACAACAGAATAGAACTAATAACTGTGATCAGTAAGTCAAATCTGCCAGCAAAAACAGTTAGGGAATATGATAGAAAAATCCCATCGAGCTAGGAAAATACCTCGTGCATGATAGATCTTCTGTGTATAGATAACCAATAAATGGTTGGATGCAGAAGCCAACAATCTATAAAAAAAAGAATGGAGAAGAGCTGGAGACTCTCCAGAAAATAACTGTTAATGGAGAGAGGCTCTAGAACCTAAAGAGTGAGAGAAGGAAACAGAACAACAACTGCAAAAGACTAGTTTCAGTGGAAAATAAAGTGCCTTCGAAGTGCAGTGAAATAAGAAAGAAAAGATGAAGGAAAATGGTTACTGGGATTTACCTTCATAGACTGAAGAAATATGGGACTGTCTAAGTCTCATTTTTCCAGATGTAAAGCCCAGTCTCCTCTGTTCCTTCCTATCCCCCCAGCCCTCACTGGAACACACTTAGTCTCTTTGATGGCTATTGCTGAAGTTTTCTCTTTTCTATATCTGTCTGTAGTAAACCCTCTTGGGTTTTCACATTAGGCTTGTATGAGAGAATTACAGGTAAGGAGCCAAAAGGGCCTTTTAAAGTTTCCAGCTTCTCAAGGGTTGAATTCCCAGAGCTCCTTATTGAATGAATTGTGCTTCCCCCCCCCTCCAAATAATTCCGCTCCCTTGGGGTACAAAATAGATATCAGAATGAAAATTTTCAGTCAATTCTGTGTCCATGTAGGCAGCTGTAGGAGAGGATGGATTTAATTCCTCCAAGGAGAAACTTTTTTTCTTTAGTCTGATTTAAAAGTTACAGTGAGTCCCCTAAGGAAAGTCTGATTCCACAAGAAACTAAGTCCAGGAATGAACTGTCTTTGAAGTGCTCTTTTGGACAATCTTTGGAGGTTTTATGGATGACTTTGTGTCTGCAATTTTATGGGTGTAAGGAGGTCCTTTCTTTATAAAATTATTTTTTTTTCAGTTTTGAATGACTTTTTTGAGAGGTGTTTGACATGTAAATCACTGTACATATTTAATTTATGCAACTTGGTGAATATATGAATATATTTGATAAGCCTACGTCTGTGAAACCATCAATTTCATCAAGGCCATAGACATACCCATTGCCAAAGTTCCCTTTCACCCCCATCTTATTTTCACGTGTTTT
>NW_007746624.1:8500-11290 GCF_000696425.1 Galeopterus variegatus | reverse complement strand
CCAAAACACTTAACATAACATATAACCTCTTAGCAAATTTTATGTAAACAAAGCAGTATGGATAATTAGAGGCATTGTGCTGTAGAGTAGATCTCCAGAAGTTATTTATCTTGCATAACTGAAACTTTCTACCTTTTAACCATCATCTTCCATTTCTTCTCTCCTTCAAGCCTGTCACAACCACTGTCCTACTCCAAAGAGGTCCTTTCTGAAGAAAAGTAAAGTTATTCACAGTTTTGTTTCTGTTGAAAGGACTCACAAGAAGAGGACCGATATATACCCCTTGACATTTGGTGGTGACATGGAGGCTTTTGTGGATATTCAGAAGGTCTCCATTTATTACCTCCAAATAGATGGGTAGGGGCAGAAATAGTCCAGGTGGAGAGGATTGAAGAGAGAGTATTGAGGAAATACAGGTGGCAAATATAAACCAACTATAAAGTTTGTTGGGGAAGGGGTAGAGAGAACTCTAAGTCAACTCTCTTAATTTCCAAGAATACAATATATTGTTATTAACCATTCTCACCATGTTGTACAATAGGTCTCTCACTTTTTTTTTGTCCTTTTTGAGACCAGCCGCACCGCGCTCAGCCAGTGAGTGCTGTGAGCACACCGGTCATCCCTATATAGGATCTGAACCCGCGGCGGGTGTGCTGCCGCGCTCCTAGCACTGCACCCTCCTGAGTGCGCCATGGGCTTGGCCCTACGATAGGTCTCTTGAACTTACTTCTTCTATATAATTGAAATGGTGTATCCTTTGTTTAACATCTCCCAAAGTCCCAAATCCAAGCCTTGGGTAACCACAATTTTGTTCACTCTTTCGATGACTTCAAATTACTGCATTCCTCATACACGTGAGATCATGCAGTATTTGTCTTCCTGTGCCTGGCTTATTTTACTTAGCGTAATGTCCTCTAGGTTCATCCACCAGGTCACAAATGACAGCATTTTCTTCCATTTTAGGTCTGAATATTATTCCATTGTGTATGTAGACCATATTTTGTTATCCACTCATCCACTGATGGATACTTAGGTTGATCTCATATCTTGGCTATTGTCAATAGTGCTGCAATGAACATGGGAGTGCAGATATCTCTTTGACATACTGATTTTATTTTCTTTGAATATATTCCCAAAAGGGGGGTATGGAATCACCTCATAGTTTCAATTTTTAATTTTGGGGGGACCTCCATACTGTTTCCCATAATGGCTGTACAAACTTACATTCCCACTGACAGGGTGCAAGTTTTCCTTTTCTTCACATTCTCTTCAATACCTGTTATCATTTGCCTTTTTGATAATGGCCATTCTAACAGGAGTGTGGTGAAATCTCATTGTAGTTTTAATTTGATTTTTTCTGATGATTCATGATGTTGAGCCTTTTTTTCCCATATAACTATTGGCCATTTGCATGACTTCTTTTGAGAAATAGCTTTTCAGATTCTTGGTACGTTTTAAAAAATCAGATTGGAATTTACTTTTGAGTTGTTTGAGTTCTTTATATATTTTGGATATTAACACCTTATCAGATGTGTTGTTTGCAAATACTCTCTCTCTTTCTATAGGCCGCTAAAATCAATTTTCAATGAGTGTCTTGCAGTGGTTACACTTGAGAGGTCTTCCCAAGTAAGAAGTGATTAATGTTTATACGTTGTTCTTTGCTGAACAGAAAATGTTCTTAAGTGTATTTCATCTTCATGACTATCAGTTGCTATTGTGATCCTGGTGTTCCTTCTTTTAAAATAAGAAAAAAATTTACAATTTTCTTATTCTCAATTTTATATCTCATTGCCTTCACGGCAATCTCTTTGTGGCTTACAAATGTAATTTTAAGTTTTCTGGTAGCCACATTAAAAACATAGGGAGAAACAAGCAGAATTAATTTAATTATATGGATTACTTAAGCCAAATCATCCAATATACAGTAGATCCACATTTTATATCCATGGGTTCCACAGGCCCATATGTGGTGCTTGAGCATCTGTGGATTTGGAGTCCTGGAACAAATCCCTCATGGATACCAATTATTTTAAACATGTAAGCAGTACAACAATTTTTATATTGTTTCAGTTTTTCAATTTGGATTTATATTGATTAGAATTTCAAAATTAACATTCAGTTTCTCAGTTCTATTAACCACACTTCAAGTACTCGATAGCCACTCGTGTCTGCATATTGAACAATGCAGATCTAGAATGGGCAAGACCATAGAGAGTAATTAGATAAAAATCCACTGATTAATTTAAGGGACTATATAGTATTATATTTTTTTAGAGGGAGTGCAATTTAATAATAACAGATGTAGAGAAATAGTAATCCTTTAATAGCTAAACATCTATAGTACTGTGGATAGGACTCCCCTGTAAAGAAAAATAGTATTGAACTCATAGCCTCCATCAAAAGAAACATACAGAATCATTATGTGGGGAAGAGCCTTGGTTTTTACAAGGGAGAGGACCATTAACCCCCAAGGTGGAGCCTGGTGAAGTGATACTGGAAATTCCTTGTTTCAGCAGATGAACAATCAGCACGACCACTCAAGGACAGCTCCCTATCACACCTTCTTTGGAGAGTTCATACATTCAAAATATGACTGAGATTTTGATTCTAACTTATATTTCTTCAACACATCATATGACTGGCTCCTGTTCACATTCACGTCTCATCTAAAATATTTCATGAAAGCTTTCTCTGACTGCTGTTTCTTTTTTTTTTCCTTTTTGTCTTTTTTCGTGTCCGGCAATGGATCGCAACCCTCAGTGTCACGCCCGTACTGGACCGGGACTGGCA
>NW_007746624.1:5091-7500 GCF_000696425.1 Galeopterus variegatus | reverse complement strand
AGCAGTAAGCCCAGTTCACCCCCAAGGTGAGCCTGGTGAAATGATAATGGAGATTCCTTGTTTCAGCAGATGAACCACCACTCATGGTCATCTACCAAGCTCATCCTCTTTGGAGAGTTCATGCATTCAAAATATGACTGTGATTTTGATTTGAACTTATATTTCTTCAACACATCATATGACTGGCTCCTTCTCACATTCAAGTCCCATCTCAAATATTTCATGAAAGATTTCTCTCACTCCTATTTCTAAAGCAGCATATCCACAACCATATCTCTCCATCATATAACACTTTGATTTTCCCCACAGCACATGAACACCTAACTGAGCTTCCATCCATTAACATTTTTAGTTACCAACTATGGCTTACACTATCTTTAACGACTTATCCAAACACTAGGAAGACATGACTCATTTTTATGAAATGACACCAAAGCATATGCTCTTCCATGTCCAAGAGACTATTATCTCTTCTCAGAAAGGCTTCATTTGTGTAACCAATTTCTCCAAAATTGTCCTATATTAAATGTCCTATATTAAATAGTACATGATTTCTGGATGTATGCAGGGTATCAGCTGTGCTGTCAAGTTTACATACCTGTGTAGGTCTATCTTTGGACTCTATTCTGGCCCACTGTTTGGCTTTTCTTTTTTTTTTAAGCACAGACTTTACATAACAAAGGATTATAGATGTTCAGCTATTAAAGGATTACTTATGATGTCTTCTTGAGTCACTCATAATTGTTTATAATTTTCTATTAACTTGTCCATTTCATTTATGTTGAAAACATTAATATGTTTATAACATTCCCTTACTGATTTCTATCCTACTCCATACTTTGTTCCAGTTTTCTTTTACAATATTATTTGTGTCTTTTCTTATTCTCTTCATCATTCTTGCCAAAGATTTAGGAGTTTTCTGAATCCTCTCAGGAAATCAAATCTAAAAAGTCATAAAAATAACAATATAACCAATCCAAAAAAGGTAGAAAAAATAATGAAGAGACAGACAAATGTTATTAAAATATGAAAAAGTACAGAAGCAAGCATTACTATGTCCAAAATTTGACTTCCTGAGAAGACATATTAATGCTTGCTACTGTGCTTTTTCATATTTAAATGATGTTTGTCTGTATCTTCATTATCTTTTTCTATTTTTTGGATTGGTTTTGGTGTCATTTTTATGACTTTTAGATTCCATACTGAATTAATTTACATTTAAACCTTTTTTCTAAAGAAAAACAATGCTACAACTTATAGACATCCCTTAAACATTGCATTAGTTAAAATATTTATGTATTAATATATTAGTTGCATTATATTAGCTATATATACATAGAAGAATATATGTCTATATACATATTTTTTTCTCTTTTTTAAAATTTTATTTTAAATTGACAAATAATAATTGTATATGTTTATGGGTACAATGCGGTGTTTTGATATGAGTAAATATTGTAAAATGATCAAATCAGGCTAATTAGCATATCCATCACCTCAAATATTTATCATTTCTTTGTGGTGAGAGCATTTAAAATCCTCTCAGCTATTTTGAAATACATGCACATTATCTTGTTTAATCCTGACTATAATCCCACAAAATAGGCACTCATATCCTACCCACATCACGCACACATTATAGATGAGGAAACTGAGGCACACAGTGGTTCAGAAACCAGCCCGAGGCTACACCTCGCCAGCAGTGGACCAGAGATTCAAGCCCAGATCCTTCTGACTCCACTGCCAGCCCTCATCATTGCTGCATTGTGCTGCCTTTTTTTTAAATTATAAAGCTTGAGTGTACTTTTGTAATCTTTACTCTTTATTTCCCTATCTCTATTTATTTGCTATTTATCTATTTATTTATTTTTTAAAATTTTATTTTGTCAATATACATTGTGGTTGATTATTGTTGTCCCTTACCAAAACCTCCCTCCCTCCTCCCTCTCCTCCCTCCCACCCAACAATGTCCTTTCTGATTGCTTGTCGTATCAACTTCAAGTAATTGTAGTTCTTATATCTTCTTCCCCCCCCCGTTTTCTTGTGTGTGTATGTGTGTGTGTGTGTGTGAATTTATTTCTTAATTTTTAGCTCCCACCAATAAGTGAGAACATGTGGTATTTCTCTTTCTGTGCCTGACTCGTTTCACTTAATATAATTCTCTCAAGGTCCATCCATGTTGTTGCAAATGGCAGTATTTCATTCATTTTTATACTTGAGTAGTATTCCATTGTGTAGACGTACCAAATTTTCCGTATCCACTCATCTAATGATGAACATTTGGGCTGGTTCCATCTCTTGGCTATTGTAAAGAGTGCTGCAATGAACAATGGGGAACAGGTATACCTTCGACTTGATGATTTCCATTCCTCTGGGTATATTCCCAGCAGTGGGATATCTGGAACACCA
>NW_007746624.1:3213-4453 GCF_000696425.1 Galeopterus variegatus | reverse complement strand
CTTAGCTGTTTTGCCCATTTTTTATTTGGGTTGCTTGTTTTATCCTTGTAAAGTTGTTTGAGTTCCTTGTAGATTCTGGATATTAATCCTTTGTCAGATGTATATTTTGCAAATATTTTCTCCCACTCTGTTGGTTGTCTTTTAGCTCTGTTAATTGTTTCTTTTGCTGTGCAGAAGCTTTTTAGTTTGATATAGTCCCATTTGTTTATTTTTCCTTTGGTTGCTCGTGCTTTTGGGGTCGTATTCATGAAGTCTGTGTAAAGCCCTATTTCCTGAAGTGTTCCTCCTATGTTTTCCTTACGAAGGTTTATTGTTTCAGGGTGTATATTTAAATCCTTAATCCATTTTGAGTTGATTTTAGTATATGGTGAGAGGTATCGTTCTAGTTTCATTCTCCTGCATATGGATATCCAACTATCACAGCACCATTTGCTGAAGAGGCTGTCCCTTCCCCAGTGAGTAGGCTTGGTGCCTTTGTCAAAGATCAAATGGCAGTAAGTGTGTGGGTTGATTTCTGGATTCTCTATTCTATTCCATTCATCAGTGTGTCTGTTTTTATGCCAGTACCATATTGTTTTGGTTATTATAGCTTTGCAGTATAGCTTAAAGTCGGGTAGTGTTATGCCTCCAGCTTTATTTTTTTTTGCTCAGCATTGCTTTGGCTATGTGTTTTCTTTTATTATTCCATATAAATGCCTGGATAGTTNCTGAGGTAAGCATTTAATGCAATAAATTTCCCCCTTAATACTGCTTTTGCAGTATCCCACGGGTTTTCCTATGATGTATCATTATTTTCATTAGTTTCAATAAATTTTTTGATTTCCTGCTTGATTTGTTCTTGGACCCCTATGTCATTAAGTAGAATGCTGTTTAATTTCCATGTGCTTGTATAGTTTCCAGACTTCCGTTTGTTATTAATTTCCTGTTTTAATCCATTGTTGTCTGAGAAAATATTGGAATAATTCCAATTATTTTGAATTTGTTGAGACTTGATTTGTGACCTAATATGTGATCTATCCTGGAGAATGATCCATGTGCTGATGAAAAGAATGAATATTATGAGGTTGTTGGATGAAATGTTCTGTAGATATCTGCCAAGTCCCATTGGTCTAGAGTATTGTTTAGATCTTCTGTTTCTCTGCTGAATTTTTTTTTTCCTTTTTGTCTTTTTTCGTGACCGGCAACGGATCGCAACCCTCAGTGTCGCGCCCGTACTGGACCGGGACCGGCAACAGGATCG
>NW_007746624.1:0-2359 GCF_000696425.1 Galeopterus variegatus | reverse complement strand
CCTCTTCATTGTTGGCATTTTAATTTTACTAGTGTGTTTTGATTTTTCTTGAGATTTTTTGGCAGTGATAGTTATTTTTCAGGAACCAAACCCAGTACTCCCTTAAGGATTTCTAGTAAGGGCAGTTGTGTGGTAGTGAACTCCCACAGTTTTTGTTTGTCTGAGAAATATACTATTTGCCCTTCATTTTGGAAGGATAGCCTTGCAGGGTAGAGTATTCTTGGCTGGCAATCTTTGTCTTTTAGTGATTTGAATATATAATCCCATTCCTTTCTGGCTTTTAGGGCTTGTGATGAAAAGTCTGATGTTAGCCTGATTGGTGCTCGCTTATAGGTGATTTGACGCTTCTCTCTTAAAGCTTTTAAGATTCTCTCTTTGTCTCTGACTTTTGCCAATTTGACCATAACATGCCTTGGAGAAGGCCTTTTTGGGTTGAATACATTTGGTGATCGTTGAGCTTCCTGGATCTGAAGATCTGTGATTTTTCCTATACCTGGGAAGTTTTCTGCCACTATTTTGTTGAATATATTTTCAATGCAATCTCCATTTTCCTCCCCTTCTGGAATACCCAAGACTCGCATATTTGAGTACTTAAGGTTGTCTGATATCTCTCTCAGATTTTCTTTAATGCCTTTGATTCCTTTTTCTTTTCTTTTTGTCTGCTTGTGTTATTTCAAACAGGACACCTTCAAGTTCAGAGGTTCTCTCTTCCACTTCTGCTAGCCTGCTGGTTAAACTCTCCATTGTGTTTTTTATTTCACTGAATAATTTCTTCAGTTCCACAAGTTCTGCTACATTTTTTTTCAGGACATTGATTTCCTTGTACATTTCCTCTTTCAGGTCCTGTATACTTTTCTTCATTTCATCATGATGTCTAGCTGAGTTTTCTTGTATCTCATTCAGTTTCCTTAGTATTATCACTCGAAATTCCTTGTCAGTCATTTCAAGGGCTTCTTGTTCTATAGGATCTAGAGCTTGAGATTTATTAACTTTTGGTGGTGTACTTAATTGATTTTTTGTATTTTTGGTATCTTTTCTTTGATGTTTATTCATGTGGCTGGGGATTTCACAGTCCACAGGTTTGAGACTATTGACTAACTAAGATGTTGCTGCGGTTGCCAAGTTGGTATGGCTACCTCCGTGACTGCTCAGTTGGTCTCTAGTGCCTTGTTTGTGTGGTTGCCTCGGGTCTTGGGCCTCTCTGGGGAGCCACCTCTCTGGTCAGCTTGTACTCTGCTGGGCTGCTCGATCACCGGGCGGTACTGCAGGGTGTGTGGTCTCTTCACCTTTGAATCCCCCTGGCATGGACAGACTCCAGTGCCCACCTGTAGACAGCTCTCTGGCAGGTTCAAGCAAACTCGGGAATGCTCCGACCACACTATTCCTAACCAGACATCGGTTAGGCATTTTTCTGAACTGGTGGCTGCAGAGATGGTGTCTGCCTCCTGGTAACAGGAAGTTTACAGGGGGCTGGAGCTCAGGATGTGGTGGAGTGACAGTCAGCGGCCCGCACTTCCCTGCCCTCCTGCTGCTGGCCGGGGATGCCCCACACCACCAGCCCCGCCAGAGAACCATGGAGGGAGTGGGAGGGGAGGCTGGCCCACAGGACCCAGGAAGCCCCACACTGGGGCAAGCATGTGGTAAGGCTCAGTGAGGAGCTGAGCCGGGCGAGGAGGACAGGCCTGGCAGAGTCAGGCCAGAGCCTTAAATGGAGGCAGCCCTGGGGCCAGTGAGTGGCCCGGTGGGGCAGGTAGAAGCTGGTCAGGCAGAAGTCGGGCAGGTGTCCACCCCATGAGCAGGGCCAGGCTGGGGGTCACTCATGGGGCTGGGCCAGGCTGGTTCCCTTTCTGTCTCCACATCGTTGCTGTCCCCACCGCCACCACCTCGGGCTGCTCAGTCAGTTCCATGGTGCAGCTCAGGCACTCCCAGGAATCTTCTTTTATGCCGGTCCAAAAGCTTCAATCCTGAATAGGGTAGCTGGCTGCCTTCAGCATAGCCACAGCCTCCGGGATCCTGGCAGCATTTACAGCGGCCCCAGCACCATGTTTCCTGTTTTTCTATATGTCTATATACATATAAATGTGTGCACATGTGTGTATACACTTTGCTTATCTATTTTGATTGTGGGAAAATTGCATAATTATTTAAAAAAACTGTGAATAAAAATCTGCTCTGACAGGTCCTCTCCCATCTCAGTTTTCCTAGGCAAGACCTAGTTGATAAATATTTATCCAAACTAAGCATTCATAGTGCCCACTTAAATCTCAAAATATCTCATTTTGGAGAAAAATTTAGTCACCATACCTGCTCAAAAATGTACTCAAGATCATTAAAGAGGAAGAGTTAAGTAGACGTCTTG
>NW_007746623.1:0-13222 GCF_000696425.1 Galeopterus variegatus | reverse complement strand
CCAAGAAGGAATGAACTGACCTCCATTAGGTGGCTGTTGTCGTGGCAGCCTGCAGTTGTCATTCTCCCGCTCACTATCTGTTAAGGTTGTGGGGTCGCTCCTCATTTGTAAATGAAGCAACAGTGTAGATGACACCTATATCTAAGGCTCTTCCCAATTCCCAAGCGAATTCTGCCTCCTACGATACCTTGTCCTCTTGAGATACAACTCCTAGCAAAACCAGCCTTAAACATACTACATGGCATTCACTGCAGTGCCCCTCCCCCACTAAAGGCATATAAGGAACAACGCTACTCTCATTGGGGGCACAGAGAACAAGGTGGCACAGCTGTCTGTGAATGATCACACTCCTACTCTGCCGCAGAAAGAGTTCTCCATCTGTTTACAGTGGCATCGTGGCTGAAGAGACACTCTGCTGCACTGCCTTCATGGTGCTCAGAGGCACCTAATGGAAATTATTATTGACTAACAGAGAAATGAACACTCTTTGAATACCTCATCCTTTTATTTTTGTGGACTGGACTTCAACCTCATATAAGAACAAAGAGGAGATTTGAAGTGGCTGAAATGCTGTCTGCATGCAGACAGACAGCCACACTCTTTGTTTGCCTGGTACACGCTGACGAGATCATATTTCGTTACTCAATATTTCTAGTGACTTTGAATGGGTCTCCTAAGCCCTCTGGAATCATTTTCCTCATTTAAAGGGGTGAATGAGATCATAGTTCCCAAACCAGGAAGTATTTTTAAAAGATCCCTGGCCAGGAAACTCAAAACTCTGTAGGTCCAGAGTCAGGTCCTGGAACCCGTGTGTGTTTTAAACTTGGCTTCATAGAGAGCCAAATTTGGTAATCCTTGAACTGAATGGTCTCTAAGGTTTCTTTTCAATCTAAGACTCTTTATGATCTGTATCTAAATTTTGTAACCCTCCAAGTCTCAGCCTTGGTCACACAGACCTATAGCTATGACACAGCCTATAAATGCCACCACCAGAGATTCCCAACTCACGGATGAGAGAGCTCAGTAACTGGGTTCTGACTAGCACCGCTATTTTCAAAGCTAAAAATAAAGTAGCTATTATAATATAAACCATGAGTTGCTCTTAAGGAGGAGGAATGAGGTTGACTTTCCTCAGTAAGAGAATGATTTCTAAAACTGAAATTCACAGCAGGAGGCAGACTGTGCACTGGGAGAGGGGCGTGGCTACTGGGGTGTTTGTTCTTGCTTGAAGGAATGAATAAGTTTTTCACATAATGTGTAAACAGGATACTGAACAGAAGGTCCGCTCTTCTTCCTGGCTGAGACATTAGCTTCCACGGCTTCTATGTGTCCATGCAAAGCTTGCCTATCAGTTGTTTGGGAAGGAATTTCAGGAAAAGTGCTGAGTGCTTAGTTTGGAAAGAGCTCTATCTTCTCAGAAGATATGTCCACCCTCCACGCCCCATCCTGAATAAGGAGACTGCCTTCTTTCTTTATTCACATAATGATGTATTTTGCTTCTAGAAAGTGGAGTGAAGGCTGGGAGGGCCTGCTAACTTTTTTTGTTTAATACTGTATGGGTTCCCCACCTGTTCCCAGGCCCTGCGAGGAAGCACAGACAGCCATCTCTGCATCACCCTTAGTGGACTAGAGCCACATGAACACTGGAGAATCTGAACAAAATCAAGCACCTCCCTTCTAAATAATGCACCTGCATGTGTCCCCATGAACAGCTCCCGCACTTTGCAGAGTATCAGGGGCTGCATGTTCAGCAACCAGGCAGGAAGCCTCACACTGTCCAGGCACAGGGGTCTTGCTCCCAACCCACCCCAGCCCCAGGGGACTTGCCACCACATGATACCCGGCCCTTGCATGGCAGCCTGCTCCTCCTGCTGCCGACCCCGTAAGAGGAGGCCAGAGGTAGAGCGTCCCTGTGGGTCTCCCACGATGGCCACACAGGGGGACTCCAGTGCTAGGCCTTTAGGTGAGTGTGCTGGGTCTGGAAGTGGGCATGCTGGGCAGGCAGGGTCTTGTCCAGGACTACGCTCACTGGGCTGGACTGGTCATCCTATTCCAATTCCTGAGCCCCAATCCCTCCACCTTCTTCCTGCCAGGAGGGGAGGAACAAGGATCAGCTCAGGTTAGAGCCCAGCCCGTGGCTCTGCCACCTCCAGCACGCTTCTGTAGTGAGTGCTTGGGTCCCTTCCCAGCTGGAGGGAAAGGAGGAACTGGGATTCTTCCCTTCCCTTCATACACTCCCACTTCAGAATCTGCTGCCCCTGCTTTGGGAACCTTGGATCGAGGAAAGGCCTCGGTGCTCTTTGATTTTTTTTTTTAATAAGATAATGTTTTTTATTAATGTTTGTACAGCATTTTATGCTTTTTAAGATTTTTCCTTTAAAACAATTAACAATACTTAATTAAAAGAAATTTTTTTTAATTATAACATATTGATTTTACATATTTATGAGGCACAGAGTAGTATTTCATTATGTGTATACAATGTATGTTGATTTATTCAAGGTAATTGGCCTATTTGTCATTGCAAAACTTAATCATTTCCTTGTGATGTGCACATCTGATCTCTCTTCCAGTTGTTTAGTTACATGCAGTAAAACATCATTGATTATACATTTCTAGGTCAACTGTACACCAGTAGGGCTTGTTTTTCTTGGCTTGCTGCACTTTTGTGTCCAATAATCAGCCTTTCACTATTCCTCCTCACTCCTCCGCTTTCCCGTAGTTCTTCTCTCTCTTTTTAACAGTTCAACTTTTTATTATTATTTGGTTTTGTTTGTTTTATTTGTTTTGTTCATTTGTTATGTTGTTTGTTTGTTTTGTTTTGTTCTCTTTTTTTTTTTTTAGCTCCCACATATGAGTGAGAATATGTGGTATTTCTCTTTCTGTGCCTGGCTTATTTCTAATTTTCTCTAAGCTCATCCATGTCGCTGCGAATGGCAGAATTTCGTTGTTTTTTATGGCTGAATAGTATTCCATGGTGCATATATACACATTTTCTTTACCCAATCATCTGTCGATGGACATTTAGGTTTGTTCCACATCTTGGCTATTGTGAACAGAGCTGCGATGAACATGGGAGTGCAGGTGTCCCTTCGACATGATGATTTCCATTCCTTTGGGTATATATCCAGAAGTGGGATTGCTGGATCATATGGCAGTTCCGTCTGTAAATGTTTGAGGAAACTCCATACTGTTTTCCATAATGGCTGCACCAATTTACAGTCCCACCAACAGTGGAGGGTTTCCCTTTCTCCGCATCCTCATCAGCATTTGTTATTCTGTCTGTTTGATAATAGCCCGTCTAACTGGGGTGAGACAGTATCTCAGTGTGGTTTTGATTTGCATTTCCCTGACGATTAGTGATGTTGAGCAGTTTTTCATATACTTGTTGGCCATTTGCTTGTCTTCTTTTGAGAAATGTCTATTCAGCTTCCTTGCCCATTTTTTAATTGAGTTAATTGGCATTTTACTATTGAGTTGTTTGAGTTCCTTGTATATTCTGGAAATTAGACTGTGGTTAGACACATAGTTCGCAGATGTTTTCTCCCATTCTGTAGGTTGTCTTTTCTCTCTGTTGGTTGTTTCCTTGCTGTGCAGAAGCTTTTTAGTTTGATGTAATCCCATTTGTTTGTTTTTTCTTTTGTTGCCTGTACTTTTGAGGTCTTATTCATGAAATCTTTGCCTAGTCCTATGTCCTGGACTGTTTCCCCCTTCTAGAAGTTTTACAGTTTTAGGTAAAAAGAGACCCCTGGGAGGCCAACAGACAGACAAGGCAGCAGCCCCTCCCTCCCGCCCTGACCCTTTCATTCCTTGCTCCCTGGGGCTCTGCCACCAGCGAGCACTGACACTGGAATTTTGATACAATCTGTAGATGACTTTGGGTAGTATGGACATTTTCCCAATGTTTATTCTTCCAATTCATGAGCACAGGATATCTTCCCATTATGTGTGTTGTCTTCAATTTCTTTCATCAACGTTTTATAGTTTTCAGTGTACAGATCTTTCACCTCCTTGGTTAAATTTACTCCTAAGTACTTTAATTTTGTAGTTATGGCAAATGGGATTGTTTGTTGGCATATAATTGTTTATAATAGTTTCTTATGGTCCTTTATACTTCTGTGGTATCAGTTGTAATGTCCCCTCCTTCATTTGTGATTTTATTTATTTGAGTCTTCTCTCCTTCTTTCTCAGTCTAGCTAAGGGTTTGTCAATTCTGTATATATTTCAAAAAACCAACTCTCTGTTTCACTGACCTTTTCTGTTGTGTTTCTAGTCCTCATTTCATTTATTTCTGCTCTGACCTTTGTTATTTTCTTCCTTCTGCTAACTTTGGGCTTAGTTTGTTCTTTTTCTAGTTTCTCAAGGTGTAATGTTAGGTGGTTCATTTGACATATTTCTTCTTTTTTGATGGTGTTTATTGCTATAAACTTTCCTTTTAGAACTGCTTTTGCATCCTGTAAGTTTTGATATGTTGTATTTCCATTTTCATTTCTCTCAGTATGTTTTAAATTTTATTTTTCAATTTTCTTTTTGACCCATTGGTTGTTCAGGAGCATATTGTTTAATTTCTATATATTTGTGAGTTTTCTGAAATTCCTCTATTATTGATTTCTAGTTTCATATCATTGTGGTCAGAAAAGATACTTGATATGATTTCAATATTCTTAAATTTGTTAAGGCTTGTTTTGTGGCCTAACATATAATCTATCCTGGAGAATGTTCCTGTGTGCCTCAGAAGAATGTGTATTCTGTTGCTGTTGCACAGAATAGTCTGTCTATGTCTGTTAGGTCCATTTTGTCTTAAGTGTAGTTGAAGTCGGCTTGGTCTGAGTGTTGGTGTACCACCAATATTCATGTGTTGAAACTTAATCACCATTGTGATAGTATTAAGAGATAGGACCTTTTGGAAAGTGATTAAGTCATAAGGACCCTGCCCTCATGAGTGAGATTAGTGCCCTTATAGAAGATATTGAAGGGAGGTTGTTTTCCCCTTTTCACCATATGAGGACATAGCAACAAGGCACCATCTGTTAGGAACAGGCACTTACCAGACACCAAGTCTGCTAGCACCTGGACCTTGAAGTTCCCTGCCTCTAGAACTGTAAGAAATAGATTTCTGTTTTTTACAAATTACCCAGTCTAAGATATTTAGTTATAGCAGCCTAAATGGACTAAGGCAGAGTCTAGTATTTTCTTATTTTCAGTTTGGCTGATCTGTCCATTGTCGAAAGTGGGGTATTAAAGTCTTCTACTATTGTTGTATTACTATTTCTCCCTTTAGATCTCTTAATATTTGCTTTATATATTTAAATGCTCTGATTTAGGGTGCATGTATATTTATAATTGTTGTTTCTTCTTGATGAAATGACTCCTTTATCATTATATAACGACCTTCTTTGTCTCTTTTTGCAATTTTTCACTTAAAGTCTATTTTATCTGATGTAAGTATAGACACCCCTCCTCTCTTTTGATTTCCATTTGCATGGAATATCTTTTTTTAAGCCTCCACTTTTGATCTGTTTGTGTTTTTGAAGGTGAAGTGAGTCTCTTATAGGCAGCATATAGCTGGGTCTTGTTTCTCTGTTTGTTTGTTTTTGTTTTTTAATTCATTCAGCCATTCTATGTCTTTTGGTTGGAAAATTGTATCCATTTACATTTAAGGTAATAATTGGTAGGTAAGGACTAACTACTACCATTTTGTTAATTGTTTTCTGTTTTTTAAAAATAGATTATTTGTTTCTTCCTGTCTTGCTGTCTTTTTTGTATGATTAGATGATTTTCTGTAGTGGTATGCTTTGATTCCCTACTCATGATACCTTATCTTATATATACTTGACCACTGTACTAAGTTGTAGAAGCACAATAATCCATAAAATGGAGAGCCAAGTCCCCAGTCAAGTTTGAAGGGTGAGAGAATGCTTTCTGAATTTTTTTCTGGGGGCTTGGGGTTTAAACTTGAACCAAACACACCTCTGTGAGTGCTGTGAGTGATGATGTACAGCTACTCCATGATCTGAGCAGGAGACACATGTGGAGGAGATGCAGTGGAAGGTGCATAGAACAAGGTGGGGGGATGGAAGCACCAAAGGTATCCAGGGCCAACTGGGCTCCTCACAACCCAGCTTCAGGCTGATTCATCAATCCTCCTGAATTGTTGAGCCCTGTGAAATGGAGATTTGGGAGAGACATCTCTAGGACCTGCCAGCACTGACATCATAGCATCTGGGGCAGAAAAGCTCAGGTCCTCATGCACAACTGAAGGCAGAGTGGGTCATCTGTGATCAGCATGGTGATATTTGTGTAGCATGTCATGTGTATATTGTATGTTGGGGGAGAGGGAGTGTGTTCATGGTGTGTGTGGTATGTTATGTGGTGTGTGCATAGAGTGTGCATGTGGTGTGTAGGGTACATCATGTGGGGTGTATGGGATGCAGGGGTGTGTGTTTGGTTTAAGGTGTTTAAGGCTGTGTAAATGCAGAAGCTATACAGATGGCTGTCCTTGTTCACCAGCACTCTTAGACCCATGCGCTCTTTCTTCTATTGTAATGCATGCATGCACTGTACACCAAGAATGTGAGTTATGGTGGGCAGTGATTCCCAACCCTTTTGAGATTGTTACCCTACTCAATAGCCCATCTCCCTTTGCATACTTGTTACTTTTAGATGAAAGCAGGTTAAATTGGGGGAATTTCCAATGATCCTAGTGAAATTTGGAAACCTTCCCCCCCCTCTCTGGTTTTTCCCCGACTACCACTGCAAGTTGCTGGTCTGAAGTGCTGGAGTAGAACTGCTGGAGCTCATGGCCAGGCAGCAGGCTCATCTGGTAAACTATCTTGTGATGCTAACTCTTATATTCCTGCTCATTGCAGCCCCAGCCCCCAGAAGGCAAAAGTGTGACCACTGGACCCCTTGTCCCCCTAACACCTATGCCTACCGGTTACTCAGCGGGGGTGGCAAAGACAAGTATGCCAAAATCTGCTTTGAGGATGAGATGTAAGTACCTATGCTTAAGAAGAAAACATAGCTGTCCTACTTTAGTCTTTCCCATTCTCTGAGGTTGACCACACAGCAAGTCCACCCACAGAAGAGAACCACATGTCCTTGGATGTAGGCAACCAGCTGAGAGCACCCAAGCGGACATGAGAATGCCTCACCGTTCATCGGGGAAGAATGTTGTTGTCGGAAATGGTTGTATGTGGCAGGGTGAACTGTTTTGCAGTTTCATTTGGCAGCACTTAGAACAAACCTTAGTTGATGTTTTGTACCTTACTTTGAATGTGTGGCCAAGACCTTCAAAGTCATGAGAACACCAAAATTCAGCTGACACAGGCGTTTTCAGTTTTGTTTTGAGATCCTCCGCTCAGGGATTAAAGCAGGTGTAGTTTCTCTTTGCAGTCCACGCCTCACATAGTATGAGCTGGTGAAAGTCCCCTCTTCTTCAATAGTCTGGGAGAATTTATGTAAAACTCATATTATTTCTTCTTTAAACGTTTGATGTAATTCCCCAACAAAGCCGTCTGAGTCTGGAGTTTTCTTTGTGAGAACGTTTGTACCTACAAATTTCATTTATTTAATGAATGCAGGGCTACTTAAGTTACCTATTTCTTCTTGAGTAAACCCCATCATTTTCTGAGTGCTGCTTTGATTTATAACACAACTAAACTCACCTTAGTCTTTCTTTATTCAGACCTGAAGTCAGCCATCTCTGTAATGAAACAGTTCCTTTAATGACATAGAATATTTAGAAACTAAGATCTGGACACTGGGTGCGCTCATAGCCAATGAGGATAGTATGACTTCTAAGCACTTTTAGTGGACAGAGCCAAGAAATACATTTTCTTCCAAGTCATAAATTTACATTAGTATTTCCAATTCAAATTTAACAATGCAGAGATTTTCTCCCCTTAAGTTCTTTGATTTTACATTTTAACTCTTTTCCCTTACACTGAAAATCTTGGTTCCCAATACCATGAATGTTTGCTTTCAAATTACAATACCAGTACAATTTACAATACAACGACTAAGTGAAGTTTAAAATTTTTTGCAGTTCTTTTTTCTTTAAAGATATTCCATTAAGGGGGTAAAGAACATAATGACCAAAGTCATATGAAATAAGTTATTTTCCTGCGGTTTTGTTACATATTTCATATATAGTTGGATTCATTTCAATTTATGTTCAATTCTATGTTTACTTCTGGTTTTCTCTGAATTTAATTTAATTTTTGAATATGTAACACATTTTCATGGCTCATAACTCAACATGATGTGTCAAAAAAAAAGTATTCTCAGAGAAATCTTCCCAATAATGTCCACTTTTTCTCCCCACATCCTGTTTCCCTTAATTAATTTTTTCATTACTTCCTGATCTATCCTTCCAGTGTTTGTTTTTATGGCAAAAATAAGCTATAAAGATATAATTAATACATACCTATGTATTTGTTTTATATGCATTTTCATATATGCATGTATATGTATGAGTATATATGTATATGTATGTATGAATATGTATGTATCTATGCATGTAGGTGTACACATAATGCATAGATACACATATGTACACATACACACACATATATTCTTTCTTACATAAAGGTAGCAAACTCTATACACATTTTTGCACTTTGTTTTTTTTTTACTTAACAGTATCATAGAGATCACTTCATATCAGTACATAGAGATTTTCCTTGTGCCTTTTTATTGGTGCATAGTATTCCATAGCATGGGTGTATTATAGTTTATTCAGCTAGTTCTGCAGTTATGGGCATTTCTAATGTTTGAAATATTTTGATATTACGAATAATGCTGCAATTAGTAACATTGTGGAATATTTTGTTTTATAATTATCATGAAGTGAACACTTGTGTAACCAGAATTCAAGTTAAGAAATAGACTGTAACTAGCAAGCCACACACCCCCCATGTACTCCTTCCCAAATGCAGCCCCCTCTTTCCTTACTGCCCACTGGTAACTTCTATTCTGTCTTTTATGATAATTGTTTCCTTGCTTTTCTTGATAGTTTTACTACCTAACCATTATTGATTTTGTCTATTTTGAACTTTATATAAATGGAATCATAAACCATATATTCTTTTGTGTCTAGCTTTTATAGTTTGAAATTATATTTGTGATATCTGTCTTTGATGTTGGGTATAGCTATTGTTTGAAAATTTGCATTGCTATGTAATGTTGCCTTGCAAGAATATACTACAATTTATTTGTCCATTCTAGTGTAGAATGACATTTGGGTCATTCCCAGTTTGGGGCTGTTATGAATAACAGTGCTATAAATAGTGTTGTTTATGTCTCTTGGTGCACAAGTGCATACATTTCTGTTGGGTATTTTGTATTTGTGGGGAGCATGTCCCACAGCTAGCCTCAAATTTGGTGATACTCTAGAAGGACTTAAGACTTAATAACAGGTTATACTTCTGGATAAGATTTGTTACAGCAAAATATACAGAGTAAAAGCTGCTGCATGTTGTACTGATGGTGAATTTTGGCATTTTATGTTTTTTGAAATATCTGTATTTCATCTTTATTCCTGAAATATATTTTTACAAGCTGCATTGCCATTATGTTCTTTGAACACATTCAAGGTACTCTTCCATTGTCTTCTAGATTTCATTGTTTCTTTTGAGAAGTCAGCTGACAATCTAATTGTTGCTGCTGTAAAAGTAACTGGCTTTCCTCCTCTTTGATTGTCTTTATAGTTTTTTCCTTGTGTTTGGTTTCAGCATTTGTATCCTGATGTGTCTGTTGTTGTTTTATCTTATATGGGGTTTGGGGGCTTCTTACATATGTTCATATTGAAGTCCTTCATCATACTTGATAAATTCTCTGCTATTGTATCTTCTGCTCCATTCATTTTCTCTTCTTCTGAGACTTTTTTTTTTTTTGTCCTTTTTGTGACCGGCCGCACCACTCTCAGCCAGTGAGTGCACCGGCCATCCTTATAAAGGATCCAAACCCGCGGCGGGAGCGCTGCTGCACTCCCAGCACCACACTCTCCTGAGTGCGCCACGGGGTCGGCCCTTCTTCTGAGACTTTTAATGAAATGTATATACTATTACCTGTATCCTACAGTACTTTTTATTTTTTATTTTTTTATCTTCCTGTCCTTCATTGTGGACAGAACTGTTTTTCAATTCACTAATTGTCCCGACCCATGGGATATTCAACGCAGACCCTGGAGGGGGGAGTGGGAATTGGATGGGACAAGAGACATGAGAAATGGAGACAAGACAGTATTCTGATCAAGTCTCGTTTATTAGCCAGAAGGTCACAGCTTATATAGCCAGCAGGAGGGAATCAGCAGATAAGGAAGTATGCAGATGTTTTCCAGGAAAAACCACAGGGCAAGTCGTTCTGGGAATGGGAACATTTCTCAGCTATCTAAAGCAATGCAGCAGCATTATCTATGCCTAGGGCTGTGCAAGCAGTAAGAAGGAGAAAAGGGTGGAAAGGTCACAGCATTTATATCTTTAGTGCCAGAGGGCTATTGGCAGGGCTTCATGATCCTGGGCAGGCTATGACCAGGCTCTTTGGCCCCGGACAGGTCCCCCTTTTCTATTTTTTCAAGCCAAGAGAACCTCTCGGGAACTGTGCCTGTCTTAGGTTGGGGTAACCCATCCCAAGCACAGTACCCGTCATAGAAATGGGTTGCCATTAATGGCAGCCTTTTGTTTAGGGTGGTGCGGGGGACTTACCCTCTTTGGCTTACCCTCTTTGGATTTACCCTGTCTTTGGCTATCCAGTTCAGCTCACAGAGGCAGCATTTGTTAAGGTGAATGTAGTGGTATATAGGCACCACTTTGTTCTTGCATCTCAAGGCATTGATAATGGACCTGTATAGGCCTTGCCTGAATAGCCTCAATTTGTTGTTTAACAAAGGCTGTGACTTTATTAAGTAAAAAGGGCCCCAAAGAAAGCAAAAGAAGCAAGCCCACAAGCGGCCCTAAAAAGGGTAAGAGATAAGGCAGGAATCCATTAAGTCCAGTCCGAAGGGGGTTTTCCACTCGTTGTTTTCTTCTCTTTTCCAGGTCTTCTTGCAGCTGTTTGATTCAGTTTCTGACTATACCAGACTTGTTGGCATAGAAGCAGCATTTTTCCTGTAGGGCTAAACAGATACCTCCCTGTTCTGTAGTTAGTAAATCTAAGCCTCTTCTGTTTTGTAATGTTACTTCTGCCAAGGAGTCTAATTGATCTTGAAGATCATGTATAGTTTGGGAAATAGTTTGCATATCTGAGATTAATTGGGTAGAAAATTTGGTGTATTGAGATATAGAATGGCTAAGGCCAGCAGTTCCAGTCACAACTGTGGCAGAAATCCCCAGTCCAGCAAGTAAGGGAATTAACTGCATGGCTCTCTTGGCCCTCCCAGCTATGTGATCAATGGAAGGACAGGGACAGGCTCGTCTCCGTGTATAATGTCTACATTGGGTAGGAGAGAAGCTAAAACACACAATCCCATCCAATTAGTGGGTAATTGGGTATAAGCCTCATTGTTCCCACAAACAAACACCGAGCCATTCTGAGCACACAGGGGAGTGGAGATGTTAACAAATGTCAAACACTGAGTGAATGTGGCAAAGCCAACATTAATTTCATAACTATTGTTAACTGAGGGAGAGTGGTAGCAAGAGGAATTAGTAAACTGTAAAGGCTGTACCTGTAAAGGAAGGGTTAAGGAGCACTGTCCCTCAGAGGAGTAATTGGAAAGCAAAGTGGGGAAGGCAAGGGGGAGAGACTGTCCTACTCTTAAGCAAAGCCAGCAGTTCTGAGCAAGTTTAAAATTGGAGGCATTAAGCAAGCTATGGGTGGCTTGAAGGATGTTGGAGGTCTGGGAGTCGAGTTTAAACTCGTCCCTGGCCTTAGGCAAGGCTATAAGGTGATATTGTAATGGGGGGAACAAAGTTTCGGTCATTTTTTCTATTTTTCTTTGTACCTTAAATGTCCTAGCCTGATCTTGAGGGCCTCCTCCGTCAGATTCATGAATAGGAGCAGTAAGGGACCAACACACAGGTTGGCCCACTGTGCCCGTGCTAGGGGCTAGGCTATATTTAGACAAGGACAATCCGACAGCACAGGGGGGAGATGCAAACTCCCCTCTGAAAGACCCTGAATAAATTTTATCTAAGGTGGCTATATAATATGTACTGTTTCCATGGGTGCATAGCTGAAAAGCAGAGTAACAAGAACTATGCATAGAATCAGCAAAAGTCTGACAGGGGCATGCACCAGGGCGTGCATCAGCAGTAGGTATAGCCCTAGGCTTATTGACACACCACCACTTGAGGGATGATGTCCCTGACCAGCCAGCCTGGAAAGCCATGCAATCACCACAACCTACAGATGACCAAGTATTTGTTGGAGGACTGGAAATGATTCCTCCTTAATTTTAATAGTGGATACTTTTTAGATCTCTTAGGTATGGCACCAGCTGCCTTGACCTCATCATTCTCATCTTCTAGGGAGATTAGATCTACGTCCTCCCTAGGCGGTGGAGAGGGATTTCGGAGGTCAGTCTTGGAACTGGCTTTTAATATTTTTTCAGTTTGGGCCACAGTTTCTGAAACTTCTGGGGATTTTTCCCTATCCTGAATCATGTCCCTGATTAAATTCCAATAGGAGAAGGCAGTAACAGGGACCTTTTCCAGCCCGAAAGTTTCATAGAAATCTTGTAAAGCGTCTCCAACTCGAGACCACTTTTTATAATTAATAGTCCCTTCTTCTGGGAACCAAGGACAAAGATTCTGCATGAAATCAAAAAATCTTAATATATCAGTTGTTTTAACCTTTACTCCTCACGTCTTTAAAGCCTTTTGTAACTGTCTTATGTAGACATCATGACAACTTAATTCTTGTCCCATTACCGGGCGCGCTTACTCACCTTATCCTGACGCGGCAGGTTCCCGCAGTGGACGAAGGTTTTACTCTTTCATTTTCAGCGGTCAACCCTCCGATGTGCCATCTTCCTCACAGTGTCCCCCATATCCAGTGCCCCACGTTTGAGCACCAGAAATGTCCCGACCCGCGGGATATTCAATGCAGACCCTGGAGGGGGGAGTGGGAATTGGATGGGACAAGAGACATGAGAAATGGAGACAAGACAGTATTCTGATCAAGTCTCGTTTATTAGCCAGAAGGTCACAGCTTATATAGCCAGCAGGAGGGAATCAGCAGATAAGGAAGTATGCAGATGTTTTCCAGGAAAAACCACAGG
>NW_007746622.1:14073-14554 GCF_000696425.1 Galeopterus variegatus | reverse complement strand
GGGACATTCAATCCACAGCAGTCATTTTTCTCATTTCAATGTTATGTGTATCACATACTACCTTTTATATATTATTGAAATTACGTTTGCAGTTTATATTTTCTTTTCTGAATACATATGCCCATTTCTGAGTCAATTACAAAAATTTTGTATTGCAGCTTAATATTTTAAGACAAATTATTCCATAGTATATTATTCCTACATTCTAGATTGCTATTACATTTTTTCTTAAACATGAAAATTTGAAAAATTCTGAAAACTTTCTATTCCTCTCTCACATAAGTTATTCAGGCTTTTATTTGAATTGTATTAATTGTGTAAGTGTTTGGGGGATAATTTAAACTTTCCATTTAGGAATATGCTTCGGGTATATAACAACATTTCAGTCAGACAGGAAAAATAAACTTTAGTGATCTATTGCACAGAACCATAACTATTACAAATCATAATTCATTATACATTTCAAAATTGCTAAAAAAAA
>NW_007746622.1:6933-13225 GCF_000696425.1 Galeopterus variegatus | reverse complement strand
ACACAGTTAACATAAAATACTAACCATGCAGTTGCCTACAAATAAAATGAAAGAGTTGTACACAGTTTTATTTATACATGGTAAGATGCTTTAACACTTGTTTATTGATGGGCTTAATAAAATGCAGTTTAGTCTATTTGAAGCTATGTAATTATGTAATAATTATTTTAATTTTAGATGTAATTATTCAGATGTTACTTGTATTTGGTTAATTGGGTTTCCATTTGCTAATGTAACATTATTATGCTTCTTTCATCAGAATTAGAAACATAGTTCATCTACTTTGTAATTTAAAAAATGACACAGAAAATCATACTCATATTTAGTGACATTAATCAAGACATTACTGTAGTTCAGTTGACAAGATATGAAACAATGCCCATGGTTTGAAGAATCCCAGGTGTGTCTTTGAACAAAATATTTATTACATTGTGCTCCGGTATCATTATCTTCAACATAAAGATTCCAAAATCACCAAGGGTAGTTTCTTCTGTTCTATGAGGGTATTTCCAAATCCCTGGAAAAATAGAATTGAAAGATAAGACAAATCTTTCCATGAACATTGTGAAGTATGTTTGTATTGGATGTACTTTACAAATAACAGTTATGTGTGATGAACATAAAATTGATCTCCCAGAAACATTCTCCAATATATGATTAAATGCTTATGTTGATAGCATTATATGTGAAGTTTTAATCTCTCTTAGTCAGTTTGGGCTGCCATAACAAAATGTCATAGATTGGTAGCTTAAACAACAAACATTTATTTTTCACATCTAGAGGCTAGGAAGTTCAAGATCAGGGTTCCATCACAGTCAGGATCTGGTGAGGGCCTTCATTCCCGCTTGCAGTCTACTGCCTTCTTGCTGTATCCTCACATGGGAAAGAGAGGAATCTCTGGTGTCTCTTCCTCTTTTTACTAAAGAAACTAATCCCATCATGGGGGCTGCACCCTCACAATTTCATCTAAACCTAATTACCTCCCAAGGCCTTACTTCCTACTACCTTTCACATTAGGAGTCAGAGCTTCAACATATGAATTTTGGGGAGATACGTTTAATCCATGAAATAATCTTTGTATTATCTCTACATTTCCATTACATTCTGTTCTCTCACTGGTACTTCAAATTCAATATTTTATATCCCCTAACCCTCTATCGAAATCAAAATAAGAAAAATGTAATGCAATGTGATAAAGACTCTATGTAATGAAAGGTCAATGAAAGGGTGATTCAGTGCTCACCAAGGTGCAATACAGAAAGATTTCCATAGAACTTGCAAAATTTAAGATTTTACTTTCACATTGTAGTTTATGGTTACTTTTTGTTTCATTTATTTGTTTATTTTTCTATTCTCAAAACAAAATAACACTAGAATTAGATGAAGCTAAAGGCTAATTAATGTGAGATATTCACACTAGAAAGTAAAAAGGGGAGAGACTAGAGGCTTAAAAAAGAAGATGTTCAATCTCCATGATTAAAAGATAGAATGGACATGAGTTAGCAGCTAATTATCTTCCTGTTTTGGCTGCCTCACCATCTCATGACCCATTAATAACCTAAAACTCTCATTTATGACTTAGGTGTGGTCAAGATGTCTCCTCTTCCATTTATTGTGAGGTATTAAAGCAATTAGAGCATTGTTAAAGTTGAACTTTTCAACCCCAAAATTCATATGTTGAAATCCTAACCCTAAGAATCTCAAAACGTGCCCTTATTCGGAAATAGGGTTGCTGCTAGCTAAGATGAGGTTGTACCGTCATAAAATGAGCCCCTAATTTAATATGAGAGATTGAAATAGAGCTCCCTACACCTTCATAATGTACACTATCTGCTTCTATAGAATTGCTTGCTTAACCTAAGTAAATACATTTTACCCTGACTGACCTGCAGACTACCCCACCCTTCTACATGAGAAACCATTGACCTTCTCATAGAAACAAAAACCATTGCATAGAATCAGGAGCCATACACAGTGAACTATCACATGGGAACAGGAACCATACAAAATGATAATTTGTATGTTTGGTTGCTCTAACAGCTTATTCTTGGCTTCTGTAACCTAGCTACCTAGCTTGCTTTGTGCACCTGGACAAACCTGTGTGCCAACAGGATGTGGTTTCTGCCTTTCAAAACCCCACAAGACCAAGGCCCAGGGACATTCTCCCTTGGTTGCTCCTTGAGAGACAGTGGCTGGCCAGCTGGAGTGAATAAACTGCCCTTTTCTGCATGAGTGGCGTGTAAGTGCATTCTTGCAGGAGGGTGCCTCACAACAAGGTATCCTTGTAAAAAGGGAAAATTTGGGCACAGACACACACACAGTAGAATGCCATGTGAAGATGAAGGTAGAAATCAAATTGATGCAGCAAAAGATGAGGAACACCAAAGACTGCCAGCAAACACCAGAAGCTGGGAAAGAGAAAGGTTTAGAACCCAGGTTCTCCTTCAAGCCTGAAGGCACCAACACTGCTGACATCTTGATCTAAGACTTCTAGCATTCAGAACTGAGACAAATCTTTGTTGTTTAAGCCACCACATTGTTGTGGCATCTCTAGAAAACCAATACAAACATTATTCTAAACAATGTTTAATCAATTAGAAAATTAGCCTCTGTGGAATACTAAGACATTCTCAAGACTTCTTCTGGAACTATCTCCAAAATATTTTTACCTTGTTGTAAGAATATTTTAACTATGGACTAACACTGGGATGATAATGTCTTCACTTTTATGGTTTAAAATATATCCCAAAGAGTTCGAAAATAGTTCTAATTTATGCTTGATCAGCAACAGTGGAAAATATTGTTGATGATGTATTCTTAATTGCATTATTTTTTAACTTTTTTGTACCTCTCTGTCCAGACTGCATATGTTGATTAGTTTAGGTTGGCTACCATAGTTACCTCATTACTGACCAAATATTTTTAGTATGTAGTTAGGAGAGGGATCTTTGGAAATATTTTATATTCACATGTGTTATATTTTGGTTTTGCACATCAAAACATTTGTCTATTGTGTGACAGTGATTTGCAGTTGGATAAGTCACAATACCATGATATTTATGAAGATTTAAAAACTTCTTGGCAGAGACCACATACCCTGCAGTGCTGGCCCATGACCCAGCAGGTAGGCCTCACATCAGCCACCCAACTCCACCTCTGGTCTAGCCAAGAGTGCGCAGTGCAGGGAGACGTCCACCATGGGAGGCAGAAGCTCTGCAGAGACCACACGTCCTGCAGTGCTGGCATGTGACCCAGCAGTCTGGCGGAGTGCATGCTGACCAGAGAGGCAGCTCCCTGGAGAGGCCCAAGACCTGAGGCAACCATGCACACAAGGCACCAGTGCCCAGCAGAGCAGAAACTGAGGTAGGCATACCAAATTGGCACCCCCAGCAACATCCTAGCCAGACAGTAGTGTCAAACCAGTAGACTGTGACACCCCGTGCCACAATGACTAAACACCAAAGGAAAGATACCAGAAATGTGAAATATCAAGAAAGTACACCACCAAAGGGTAATAACCCCCAAGCTCTAGATCCTATAGAACAGGAAGCCCTTGAAATGTCTGACAAGGAATTTTGAGTGGTAATTCTAAGGAAACTGAAAGAGATACAAGAATACTCAGCTGGACAACATTATGAAATGAGGAAAAGTATACAGGACCTGAAAGAAGAAATGTACAAGGAAATCAATGCCCTGGAAAAGAATGTAGCAGAGCTGGCCTAGCTGAAGAACTCATTCAATGAAATAAAAAACACAACAGAAACTTTAACCAGCAGGCTTGCAGAAGTAGAAGAGAGAACTTCTGACCTTGAAGATAGGCTGTTTGAAATAACACAGGCAGACCAAAAAAGAAAAAAAAAGAAAGAAAAAAGAATTAAAAGCATTGAAGAAAATCTAAGAGAGATATCAGACAACCTTAAGTGCTCAAATATCAAGTCATGGGTATTCCAGAAGGGAAGGAAAAAGTAGATTGCATTGAAAACATATTCAACAAAATAGTAGCAGGAAACTTCCCAGTTATTGGAAAAGACACAGATCTTCAGATTCAGGAAGCTCAAAGATCCCCAAGTGTATTAAACCCAAAAAGGTCTTCTCCCAGACATGTTACAGTCACATTGGCAAAACTCAAAGACAAAGAGAGAATCTTAAAAGCTGCAAGAGAGAAGCACCAAATCACCTATAAGGGAGAACCAATCCGACTAACATCAGACTTTTCACCACAAACCCTAAAAGCCAGAAAGAAATGGGATGATATATTCAAAATAATAAAAGACAGACATTGCCAGCCAAGAATACTCTACCTAGCAAGTCTATCCTGCCGAAATGAAGGGCAAATAGTATATATCTCAGACGAACAAAAACTGCTGGAGTTCAGTATCACATGACGAGTCTTACAAGAAATTCTCAAGGGAGTACTGGGTTTGATACCTTAAAAACAACTACCACTGCCATAAAAACCCAAGTAACAAAAATTAGAAATGAAAAAAGTGATATTGCAACTGATACATCTGAAATACAAGGAATAATTCAAGACTACTATAAAGAACTATATGCCAACAAATTTGAAAATCTGGAGGAAATGGGTACATTTCTGGGCACACACAAGCTACCAAAACTGAGCCAAGAAGATGTAGAAAATCTGAACAGACCGATAACAACACAAACTATTCCAAAAGATTGAAACAGACACAAATCTCCCTAACTCATTCTATGAAGCAAACATCATCCTGATACCAAAACCAGGTAAAGATACAACTAAAAAAGAAAACTACAGGCTGATATCCTTGATGAACATAGAGGCAAAAATCCGCAATAAAATAGTAGCTAACAGAATGCAGCAACACATACAGAAAATTATACACTACAATCAAGTGAGATTCATCCCAGGGATGCAAGGTTGGTTCAACATATGCAAATCAATAAATGTGATACACCATATTAATAAAATCAAACACAAGGACCATATGGTCATCTCTATAGATGCTGAAAAAGAATTTGATAAAATTCAACATTCATTCATGACAAAGGCCCTCTATAACTTAGGTATAGATGGAAAGTATCTCAACATAATTAAAGCCATATATGATAAACCCCCTGCCAATATCATCCTGAATGGGGAAAAGCTGAAAGCTTTTCCTTTAAGAACAGGAACCAGACAAGGATGCCCACTCTCACCACTCCTATTCAACATAGTGTTGGAAGTACTAGCCAGAGCAATCAGAGAAGAGAAGGAAATAAAGGGCATCCAGATTGGAAAAGATGAAGTCAAACTGTCCCTGTTTGCAGATGACATGATCCTATATATCGAACAGCCTAAAGCCTCTGCAAAAAAAAAACTCTTGGAATTGATAAAGGATTTCAGCAAAGTAGCAGGATACAAAATCAACACAGAAAAATCAGTAGCATTTCTATTCTCCAATAGTGAACATGCAGAAAGAGAAATCAAGAAAGCTTGCCCATTTACAATAGCCACGAAAAAAATAAAATACTTAGGAATTGAATTAACCAATGTGAAAAATCTCTATAATGAGAACTACAAACCACTGCTGAGAGAAATTAGAGAGGATACAAGAAGATGGAAGGATATCCCATGCGCTTGGATTGGAAGAATCAACATTGTGAAAATGTCCATACTTCCCAAGTTGATATACAAATTCAATGCAATCCCCATCAAAATTCCAATGACCATTTTCTCAGAAATGGAAAAAAAAATATCCAGACACTTATATGGAATAAAAAAAGACCACACATAGCCAAAGCAATGCTTAGCAAAAAAAGATAAAAAGCTGGAGGCATAACACTACCTGCATTTAAACTATACTGCAAAGTTGTAACAACCAAAACAGCATGGTACTGGCTTAAAACAGACATGCTGATTAATGGAACAGAATAAAATCCAGAAATCAACCCACACACCTACAGCCATCTGATATTTGGCAAAGGCACCAAGCCTACACACTGGGGAAGAGACTGCCTCTTCAGCAAATGGTGCTGGGATAACTGGATATCAATATGCAGGAGAATGAAACTAGACCCATACCTCTCACCATATACTAAAATGAACTCAAAACGGATTAAAGAATTAAATATACACCCTGAAACAATAAAACTTCTTAACAAACACATAGGAGAAACACTTCAGGAAGTAGGACTGGACAGAGACTTCATGAATACAACCCCTAAAGCACAAGCAACCAAAGGAAAAATAAACAAATGAGATTATATCAAACTAAAAAGCTTCTGCACAGCAAAAGAAACAATTAACAGAGCTAAAAGACAACCAACAGAGTGG
>NW_007746622.1:3320-5933 GCF_000696425.1 Galeopterus variegatus | reverse complement strand
AGGTTCCTCAAACAATTGCAGATAGATCTACCATATGACCCAGCTATCCCACTGCTGGGAATATACCCAGAGGAATGGAAATCATCAAGTCGAAAGTATACCTGTTCCCCAATTTTCATTGCAGCACTATTTACAATAGCTAAGAGTTGGAACCAGCCCAAATGTCCATCATCAGATGAGTGGATATGGAAAATGTGGTACATCTGCACAATGGAATACTACTCAGCTATAAAAAAAAGAATGAAATACTGCCATTTGCAACAACATGGATGGACCTAGAGAGAATTATATTAAGTGAAATGAATCAGGCACAGAAAGAGAAAAAGCACATGTTCTCACTTATTTGTGGGAGCTAAAAAGAAATATAAATACACAAATAAACTGGGGAGAGGGGAAGAAGACACAATTATAATTCCTTGAAGTTGATATGACAAGTGAACAGATATGAGGTTGTTGGGAGGGAGGGAGAGAGGGAGGTGGGAGGGAGTTTTCAGTAATGGGCCACAATAATCAACCACATTGTATATTGACAAGATTAAAAAAAAAAAAAAAAACTTCTCTGTGGCTGAATTTTTTCCTACGCATTTTGAAAAGAATATAATAAGCATTAAAAGTTTTGAGATTACACATAAATTATACCTTCTTTCTTTATAAAATTCTGTGGTTAGAAATGTGATGTGCATTGTCAAGTTTAACTTGCTCTAGTTCAAATAAAATTGAAAGTTAATAGCTAAGTATTGTAAATTAGTTTAAATTAAAAAGCTGCAAGGATTATTTTCACTTAACATTATTCCATGTATCACAGAGTATGACTGGAAGCTCTTAGAATTCTGACCTTTTGACTTCATGATCTTCCTATCTGACATCATGTTATAAATTTGTGGTTTTTTATTCTTTTTTAATTTGTCCATTATTTAATAATCATTATCAAATACCTACTGATGTGTATGCAATCCAATGATTTTACAAAGATAAATGGCATATTTTTATCTATAATTAAATTATTGATAAGAAATTATATTTCCTACAATGTTTGATATTTCAAAGATAAATTGGTATTTTTATTTTTAACCTGCATCCTAAAAAATTGTATAACTGTGACAAATATATTGAAGTCAATTCATATTTACAAAATATAATTAATAACAGTACTATAAGTCAATAAGGTTAAATTATGTGTTTTGTATTGATGAAATAAAAATGTCTAATTTCTAGAAATCTGAGCATCTTGTCTAACATCTTATTTCTGTTAGCTGAAGCATATCTTTTCCCTTGATCTTCATGTCTTTTCTCCTTCTTTGCTATTCTTGGTTTTTAAGATTTAGTTTCATGTTAATCTTTTTAGAGACTATTTCATTGATGACTTCTTTCTTTGTATTCTTGATATACTTACGGATTAATAATTATTCTGTATTTCCATTTTACCAGACACGGGAAAAATTACAGCATGTATGCAGGTGATGATACTGGAGTTGTCCAGTTACCCTGGCAAATCCTTCCTAGTGGCTTCTTTCCATCCATAAAAGATGAAGAGTTTTGGAGTCTAGAAAGTCAATAGTCCAGGGGGTGTAATTGGTGAGGGCCATTTTCTTGGTGGGAACTCCATATAGAGTCCCATGAGATAGGAGGTGCACAGTTTTCCTGGGCTCAGGTTACAGGACATGCCTCTGGGTTACAAGCTATTCCCTAAGGTTTCAGGCCCCTCATCTATGCCCTCCCCTGGAGGAAAGTTACTGTTGCTAGTTTGACCTATTTACAGCATGAACAGGAGGAAATTGAGAATTCAGGGGCCTGGTTTATGCAAATCCAGTGGCTGTTCATACTCAGCAGTGAACGGTTATATAACCTTGGTAGGGGTGACAAAGAGCCCAGAATATTATTGAATGTGTCTTATGCATGTGATGGGATTTGATCAGTGATCATGCTCCAATAAAGAGACCAACTGAGCATATGCAAGACTAAGGTTACATAACTGGGAACCACCCCCTTAACTGACTATTCATTACATACCAAAACTATAAAAGCTGAATCCCAGCAGAGTTGTTGAAGGCAGGGTTGTTTTTCACGTTCCTGAGGCCCACCAGGACTTTGCTGGCTTTTGTGTGTACACTTTACTTTTGTGTTAAGCTTACCTTTAGCAGGTGGCTGCTCACTATCTTGAGCCAGACTGCAGTCTGTACTGAACTTTAAGTGTGTTAAACTTGCGGGCCCTGCCCAGTCTCTGGAGCTATGCGGTACTCTCTCTGTGGGACCTGTATTTCTTATCTGTTATACTAAACCCGTTTGCACTTTCTATTGTGACTCTGCTCTTGAATTCTTTCCTGTGGCAGAGTAAAGGGTCTGGTAAAAGGATAGGGTGGGATAAGGCTGGCTATCCGGCTTCCCAGACCCTTCAACCATCACCATGGAAGAATTTTTATGAAAATTCATTTGGAAACATAGACTCACCCTAAATAACAGTTTATATATATATGTATATATTTTGGCACTATGTAATATTCTTTTTAATAACTTCAAAGTGTTAGTGTACCTTCCAGAAGAGATTGATGTAATCAACTTCCAAAAATGACATGTAAAATACGTACCAGTTAAATCTTTTTGTAACTGATATTC
>NW_007746622.1:0-1311 GCF_000696425.1 Galeopterus variegatus | reverse complement strand
CTCTCTCTCTCTCTCTCTCTCTCTTTCCTCTTTCTCTTACAACTGGTTCTTAGTGCCATCAAGATCTTCAAACCTTCAATTCCTGAACTCATCTATTTTCTCCCATTATGTCTGTCTATCCTTACTTTCCTCCCCTCCAAGGTTGGACTACATTTTTATCATGGCTCATACAATTTCTCACTTCCTCGTCATTCTACTCTCCAGTTTGTCCAATTCCCTCCCAGGAGTCACCTCTACACTGCACAGTATAGGCCTGCCATGTCCCACATTCCCATGATGATCCTCCTCAATCTGTTTGCTGTTTCCACACAGTCGCTGGAACTTCTGGCTCACACATCAGTGCCAGCAATCTATTCACCCGACTCATGAGCTTCTTATGAGACTGTACCCTCATGACCTCCCTATGGCATTAGACATGTTTTGTCTCCATAAGCCTGCATCTTAAGTCTTCCACTTGTAACTTCAATGACTCTTTATTTTCCTGTTTGCTCTTTTACATTGTTCTTCACTGTATCATTTTTCTCCCCCAACTCAAGTATTGGTACCTTCAAGGTTAGAGTTTAAATTATTTTCTTACTCAAATATCTTTTTGCTAGTTATCCCATTTATCTTCACACCTTCAATTCTGACCTTCAAAAAGAAGACAATCCCGGCGAATCTAGTATGAGAAAAATCAGGATAAAAAAATCATCTGAGAATAATTTACTTTCTTGATTATAAGGATTAATTGCTTGAATAATTCATCCTAAAAAAGGAAAACCATTCCCTCCTCTGGGTTATGTAATTTTGAGTCTTTATCTCTTTCCCTAATAATTTTTTTAAATATCTATTCCCATTTCCCTGGCTGCCTCATCTATTTTTCTATCTGGTTGTATTTCGGCATCTCTCAATTAAGATCAGCCTCATCCCAACATTTGCCCAAATTAGCTTCCTTTCTGATGTACTCTTTTCTGTTCGTTTTACATTCTCTCCTAGTCATCCAGGATGAAAAATGTAGACTCACCTTTGATTCAATGCTCTTCTTTATCTTTTTAGCTAGTTGTTGTTTGCCAACTATTATGGATGATTTTATTTTCCCTTCATAATATGTATCATAACCATTTCATTACTTTTTATTCCCAACAGTCAAGCTGCAATTCTTCTCTATAGTTCTAGTTTCTTTTGTTTTCTATTCCCTATTCTCTTTCCTTCCAGTTTATCTTGGACATTCCTGCCAGATTTATTTTCCTTAAGTACAGCGTCCTACCATCTACTCCAACACTCAAAAACAATGACAATAGGGTTGGCTCACGGGTGTGTAACCTGTGCATT
>NW_007746621.1:12771-13227 GCF_000696425.1 Galeopterus variegatus | reverse complement strand
CTGTGATGAACATAGGAGTGCAGATATCCCTTCAAAATGATGATTTCCATTCCTCTGGGCATACACCCAGAAGGGGAATTGCTGGATCGTATGGAAGATCTGTCTGTATTTGTTTGAGAAACCTCCATACTGTTTTCCACAGTGGTTGTACTAACTTACAGTCCCACCAACAGTGCAGGAGTGTTCCCTCCTCTCCAAACCCTTGCCAGCATTTGTTATTCATCATCTTTTTGATTATAGCCAGTGCAACTGGAGTGAGTTAGTATTTCAATGTGGCTTTAATTTGCATTTCCCTGATGATATAGCCAGCACAACTGGAGTGAGTTAGTATTTCAATGTGGCTTTAATTTGCATTTCCCTGATGACTATTGATGTTGAGCATTTTTTCATGTATCTGGCCATTTTTATGTCTTCCTTTGAAAAATGTCTATTCAGCTCCTTTGCCCATTTTTTAAT
>NW_007746621.1:6482-7494 GCF_000696425.1 Galeopterus variegatus | reverse complement strand
TCTCTCTCTCTCTCTCTATCTATCCATCCATCCATCCATCCATCCAACTGGGTTAATTCAAACAGCCTGTCTTAAATTTAAAAAAAGAAAAAAGCCTGTCTTGTTGTTGAGAAATTCTTTCTTCCAGTTGTCCTAGCCTGTTGCTTAAGATCTCAGTGTATTTTTTATTTCATTGTATTTCATTGTATTTTTTATTTCATTGAATGAATTCTTTAGTTCTGGGATTTCTACCTGGTTCTTTTTTATGGTTTCTATTTGTTTGGTTTATTTCTTGTACATATCCTGGATTGTTTTATTTTTCATCCATTATATTGAGTTTCCTTAAGATTGCCATTTGGGATTCCTCTTCAGGCATCTCACTCATTTCCTGTTGTTTGTGGTATAGTATTAGAGAATTATTGTCTTATTTTTGTGGTATGATGTTTCCTGGTTTTTCATGCTTCTCATATCTCCACATTGATGTCTGGGCATCTGGTGGTGTAGTTGCTTCTTTAATTTTTTGGAGTAATTTNATCTTTTTGGGTTGAATCTGTTTGGGGACCTTTGAGCTTCCTAGATCTGAAGGTCTGTATCCCACCCTACACCTTGGAAGTTTTCTGTTACTATTTCCTTGAGTAGGTTTTCAATACCTTTTCCTTTCACCTCCCCTTCAGGAATACCCACAATTTGGATGTTAGAGCACTTGAGGTTGCCTGATCTCACTCTCAAGTTTTCCTCATTATTTTAAATTATTTTTTCCTTTTTTTGTCACCATGAGTTATTTCAAAAAGACTATCTTCAAGCTCTGAAATTCTCTCTTCTGCTTGCTCTACTCTGCTGCTCAAGCTCTCAGTTGTATTTTTTATTTCATTGAGTGAATCTTTCATTTCTAGAAGTTCTGCTACATTCTTTTTTGAGGTATTTATCTCTTTGTAGATTTCCTCTTTCATATTCTGGATATTTTTCTTTGTTTCATTATTTCTGTAATTGAGTCTTCCTTAATTTCTTCAAGTTTTCTTAAAATCATTGCTCA
>NW_007746621.1:0-1543 GCF_000696425.1 Galeopterus variegatus | reverse complement strand
CCATTCATTTATTATCTACAATTATATAGCTGAGAGATCAAGCACAGCTGAAGATTCTGTACAGGGGTCTCACAAAACAAAAAATAAGGTATAAATAGGAATAGCTGGGGAAAGGATCTATTTCCAAGCTCATTCCATTTGTTGAGAAGAATTCAGTCTCTCCAGTTCACAGGACTGAGATTCCCATGTCTTTGCTATGTGCACCTGCTTGATCTTCAAGTCAGCAATGGCATGATGAATTCTTCAAATTTCTCTTACTTTCCTTTCTGCCTTCACCTGAGGGAAAACTCTATTTTTTAAGAACTCCTGTTTACATTGCACCCAGCCAGGTAATCCAGGATAATATCTCTTTTAAGATAAATTGATTAGTAATCTGAATTACATTTGTGAGTCTGTTTGCTATTTCAAGAAACATATTCTTAAGAAAAACACCAGGGTTTGAAAGTCTTGGAGGTAAAAATGCTACTAAAACTATCAAATAACCTTAGTCAAGATATTTCCCTTTTCTGGATCTTAATTTTTTGTAGAGTATAGAAAGTCACCCTTTTTTAAAAATTTGTTTTGTTTTACTTTAATAGGTAATGTGAATACATACTGTTAGCACGTCCATCTCCTTGCTCCTATGCTTAAATGTTTAGTACATTTCCTCAGACCCAGACAAAATACTAGTCCTTCTATACACATAATCTTATTTAATTCTAGAAATGCAAGCAAATAGTCATTATATTCAAGTCAGACTGGAGCACTGGAGTATTTAGTTAGAGGTTGATAACTTGCTGAAAAGTACAAATCTTCCAAGTGAACAACTGGGATTTGAACTCATGTTCCTCAGAGCCCTGAGCTATCTTCTAGGTAACACGAACCTGAAGACTTTTCTTAGCCTGAAAAGGTCCAACAGCCCTATATTAGTTTCTTAGTGTTTTCATAACAAAGTACCACAAACTGGGTGGCTTAAAACAACAGAAATGTGTTCTTTCACAGAACTGGAAGCCAGTAGTCTGAAATCAAGGTATTAGCAGGGCTGAGCTCTCTCTCCTAGCTTTTCGTTGTTGCTGGAAATCCTGAGTGTTCCTTGTCTTGCAGCTGCATAACTCTTATCTCTGCCTCTGTTGACACATGGCTGTCTTTCTTCTGTGTATATATCTTCACATTATGTTCTCCCATTCATGTGTCTTTATCTATGTCCCTTATCCTCTTTTTACAAAGAGAACAGTCATTGGATTAAGGGCTCACCTTACTCCAGTATGACCTTATTTTAATTTACATCAAGACCCTTTTTTCAAATAAGGTTACATTTATAGATACCAGGGATTAGGGCTTGAACATATCTTATTTGGGAACATCTCATAGCTGGTATCTTTATTATACAAATTTAAATAAAAACAAAGAGTACTGAAATTTGAGTTTGTCCCTAGTAATAAAATATAACCCATACTTTTGTGTGAAAATGAGCACCAAAGGATTTTACTTATGAAAGATTGTAACTTTGCATAAGTGATACAAATGAATGGAGGCAATGTTTCTTCATATATTTCTCAAGTTT
>NW_007746620.1:12678-13227 GCF_000696425.1 Galeopterus variegatus | reverse complement strand
TTAACATTTCTCTATCTTGGAAGAACATTCACCATAAGACACTTACATATATAAGTAAATAATTTTTTATTTAAAAAAATAAATATTGTATTATGCCAACAGACAAATCCCATTATTGTCTCTTACTCCAGAAAATTTCCAGATTATGTTACAGAGTGCCCAACCTTTCGTTTGCAAGAGCTCATTGTAATAAAGCATTTTCCTTGGATCGAATGGTCACCCTTGGTGATCCCAACTTGCTCAGGAACAGCAAGCACAAGTAGGCATCCGGCAATCATTTGTTGAATGGATAATTACATGATTGGAAGAGACAAGACAGAGATTAATTAGGTGGCCCAAGTCCCCCTCATCTGCCCTCAGCTCCCACCTTACATGCACATACCTACCATTTGAGTTGCCTTCAAGGACCCCAGTGACTATTGGCTGCTCCAGATTCTGAGGAATTTCAGATCCAAAACTTAGTAAACATTTCCTAAACGAAAACCACGCAGGCTGCATTCATTCAGTCTGCTACTTTAGAATAGTTGCTTTCCATCCAAGACACTCGGC
>NW_007746620.1:3253-8218 GCF_000696425.1 Galeopterus variegatus | reverse complement strand
TCCATTTGTATATCCTCTTTGGAGAAATGACTATTCAAGCCTTTGCCTGTCTTTTATTTTTATTTTTTACTTTAAAAAATTTTTTTACTTTTTTTTTTGGCCTATTTTAAAATTGGTTTGTTTTAGTCTTTTTGTTGTTGAGGTATAGCATTTCTTTAAGACTGTAGATACTCACTTTATCAAACATAGGAGTTGCAAATATTCTCTCCCATTCTTTGAGTTGTCTGTTTACAGTCTGATTGTCCTGTTTTCAAAGAGAAGATACTACACAAAGCATTCAAATGCTATAGGGAAAAAGCAACAAAATAGGATAGTAACAGCCATAAAAGTTTTGAGCTAAGAGAAGTCTCCTCGCTGTCCTGTGTTTTCTCCTGGTCTCCAATAGGTGGTCACATCCCAAAGCTTCCCTGAAATAAGGACAGCAACAATGAGTTGTGTAACGACTGTATGTGCCAGATATGGTACCATGTGCCTCGCATGTATGTCCTTCAAGCCACCCTGCCACATGAGTGGTATTACTTCCATTTTACAGATAAGGAAACAGAGGTGCAGGTATGTTATTGAATGGCCATTAACATTCGCCAGCTGCTCACAAGCAGCAGAGTCAGGATACAAACCCAGGACTGTCTGACTTGAAAGCCAGACCTCTTCCAACTGCCCCACAGATTTGTTTAGTTTTGTTCTGGGGAGCTTAGGGGCTTCCATGTGGCTGCCCCTGGGGCCTTCCTGGCCGTAGAGAAGAGGATCAACGGTGGGTTTGGGTCTCTGGGGCCAGCACGCATTCCAGCCAGAGCAGCTCAGCTTTGATCTCTTTTATACATTGGGGCTCATCTATAGGAGTTTGTTTGAAAATAAAAAGGCTTTCAGTGCTTTAAAAAAAATGTTTGAAAACCGGTGCTAGGGGCCGGCCCGGTGGCACACTGCTACAGTGCGCCGCTTGGGAGTGTGGTGGCGCTCCCGCCGAGGGTTCGGATCCCACATACAGACCGGTTCCCACTCACTGGCTGAGCGAGGTGCGGGCGCAACACCGAGGATTGCGATCCCGGTGCCGGTCCCGGTCCGGTATGGGCGCGGCACTGGGGGTTGCGATCCGTTGCCGGACACGAAAAAAGACAAAAAGGAAAAAAAAGAAAAGAAAACCGGTGCTAAATTATGCTGCTTCAATGGAAGAAAATCCCAAAGCTCTTGTAACCTCTTGCAAAATAGAGGTTTCATTAAAGGAAAGCCAGTTCTAAGCTTTGCAGAGAGAAACGTGCTAAGGCATTTGCAAGATAATAAGTAGTTGGAATTGGAAGCCAAGCGAGCAGCCACCAGATCTCTCAGTCGAAGGGAGCTAGGCACAGGATGAGTTCTTAATATTCGTATAATCATTAAATCTTATTTAATCATCATATCCACTCCATGAGGTAGGTGCTTGTAGAAGAAACAAAGCATTTTCTGTTCTCTCAACAAGTCACTTATGTGACCTCTGGACACCAAAATGTGTGTGGTTCCTATACCGGCCAGCCGCCAAAAAAAAAAAAAAAAAGTGGCTCTTGCCAGCGACTGCATTCACACTTGCTGGCAGTGACGGTTACCACCATTCATGAGTCAGGTATGCTGCCTGCTCACCTGGGACAGCCTGCTCAGCAGCTACCCAGCCTGAGAACCTCCCCACCCAGAGCCTCCTTTCCTGTTCATTTAGTTTTCGATCAGGAAAATGAATGACCACCAACTGCGATGTAGACCTGAGTTCTTCACCATCCCCCATCTTGACGATGATATTCAGGAAAAGATCCATTCTGAGGAAACCCCACCAGGTGAGGCCAAGTCTTAAGAGAAGCAGCTTGCAGATGAGTGTCCTCCTGCCTGCTTACTGGCTTGTGTGGGGAGGTGGCTTTGTGGCCAGGTGAGGAGGCAACAGACCCCCCACTCCCACATAACATTTCTGATCTTCCAGACAGAGCGCGACTGGGCAGCGCAGTGATCTGGGCCTGGAAATACCCTGGCCACAGGAAATCGGGCTTGGTCTCGAGCTCTCTGCATGTCCCTTGCTGGGAGCTTCAGGCAGCCGGGGTGAGTTCCACGTGTGTTGTCCCCGGCCCCTGAGGCTCATCGGTGTGGGGGGCATGAACTGTTGCCAAGGGTTAGGGGGCTTTGAAGTGGTTGGGCAGAGACATGAATTCGTGTAGCTTCTCAGAACTGCAACTTGGTTTGGGGAACGTTTATATTGTATGGCAATACGTTGTTGCCAGATGTCTGCTTAAATGCAGTTCTAGTGTGAAATCACATGACGACGTTGAATGCTATTAACTGTTTTGGCCAGAGACAAGGAAGGATGCTGGGGAGCCTCCTGCCCACTAGATAAATTGGAATCCAAGAGCAGAAAGCCTTTTTATCTTCCATTCCTAGTTTTCTCCAAGTTAAACCCTATACAGGGGGCAGCTTGTTCCCTTTTGCTCTCAAAAGTTACCCAACTGACCATGGCTATTGATTAACAAACTCCTAGGGTAGGTAGTGCTTCCTGGCCCCTTAGGCACTGACCGTGACAGATGGGCCACACGCCTGCAGCAAGAAACTGCAGAGCAGGCAGCGTCTGGCAGGATGTATCTTCCAAAGCGCTGAAAGGCACTCCTCTCCTCTAAACCCTCCCCGATGCCTCGTCCAATAATCACGTCTCCTTCTCTCATGTACCCTAAACTATCCTAAACTTTCAACCAGTGAAGCCACTAGTAGATCAGCCAACCAACATTGAGCTGTTGCTGCCAGAAGGCCTCGCAGGCTCAGCTGCTGAGTGACCTCTCTCTGGAAGACCTAGACCGCACGAATCCAACGTAACAAAGATTAGAGCAAGCCCAGGTTTGCCCAGCCACTCGCTGCTTTGGTGCACATACCCACATTGGGCTGCGCCCAACTCACCTGTCCAGGTGAGCAGCAGCAATCCCCAGACACCAGCCATTTGCACACACAATGAGTCATCCACGAAGCATTGGATGGGATGCCTTGAAGTTGAGAAAATGCCCCTTTCTCCATCTTTCTTCCTTTCAAAACCTACAGTTTCCAACTGTAATTTATTCTTTTCTCTACAGTTGGGGTAAGTTTTTCTAACCCCAGAGAAAGAATAAAACCAAGAGGAGTTTAGTGCAGCCCAGCCCACATGATGTCTCGGATGTTTACACGTGCTGTGGTGCCTAGTCTATCGGTGGCCTGTGATCCAGCTGGGGGGGGTGGTCTGGAGGGGGCAAAAGGGCATCCCCCTCCCACTGCAAGCTGATGGGGAAATCATTGGCTGCTCTTCCATGCTGTTTAGTGAAGCCTGACTTCTACCTGCTACACCCATCACAGCTCTTTAGATTCTCCACTCACCAGGGACGAAGTTAGCTGATAGGTACCTGATGAACATTGAAAACCCTCCCGTGGGCATGAGAGAGAGGGGGAATGAGCTTTGGAGGGGGCATATGGTAGTCCCAGAAGGCAGGAGTCAGAGAGGGAGATGGGAGAGCGGAGATGGCAGTAGGACGAGGTGCTGAATGTGAACCACCTATCTAGTGATGTTTTTAGGAGTTCCCCTGCTGTTAGATCTTGTTTTGAGCGGAAATAACAAAATGCAGGTATCCTGGGTCAGAAATTTCATGGATTTTACTTACTTACTTATTTATTTATTTATTTTTACTAAAGCATAGTTGATTATACACATTTGTGGGGTGCAGAGCGGAATATCAGTACCTGTATACAATCTATGATGGGACACCGTTCCCTGAAAACTAACGATTTCAATGAGCAGAAAGCAATAGATTTACGCTCAAGGATATGCCTTACATGAAATCAAGAAAGAAGAAACCCTCCTTCCTCACATCAGATGGGTCTCCCCAAAGACCTGCTGCAGATCTGAACTTTCATGACACAGGCTGAAGGCTGCATTTCAAAGTGATCACGGGGCACAGTTGTATACAATGTGTAAGACACACAAAACATGCTAGTGCAAACACGCTCACTAAATTAACTATGGCTGGCCAAATTCATTCATATAAGCAAAGAGAAAGAAATGCAATTTTCTGACCAGTTAATGCTTATTATTTTTCAAGGTCATGCCTCAAAACAATGAAAATGGCAAAAATATAAAAATTGCAATAGGACTTTCTGAAGAACCTGTATGTGAAATATTATTTCTACTTCAACAATAACTATCATTCTCTTTATCAATGAGTATCAGTGAGTACCTTTGGGATAGCACCCTATGTTTACACTAGGGTGGGGACAGGTCTAGGTCTTTTAGGATCTGGGAAGTAGGCTCACTTATTTGGGGCCAGTTTGCTAGGGTTTAAGAGCTTTCTAGAAAATAAATTATCCAAGTTCCCTTCGCCCACCACTCAAATTAAATAGGTCATCTGTGGCAAGTAGCAACATGGATACTTGGAAGTCATATGATACTTGTCCTGTTTTGGTGCCCCTGTAATAATTTACTTTGGGATCAAGATTCACACTTGACCTAAGTCTCATTGTTAACCATGAACCAAAGATGTTTAATTGAGACAATTCCTGTTAGAGAGGGTAAAAACGACACATCTGTTCATGAGACATGAGCTTAGAAACCCGGAGGTATACGATTTAAAACGTGTAATTTCTAAAGGATCCTTTAGTTTAGTAAAAATGGATGTATTCGAAACAAGCTTCCTCTTTGAGAGAGAAAAGGAAGACCAATCCTAAGCATTTAGCTTCATGTATAGGCACCTAGTTTTACGTTTCAAAGCCTCACCCACATCCACACACCCTCGCTTCCACTGCCCCATTCCTATCAATTCTGTGACAAAGGTCATGCTTCTAAGCAGTGGTCACCATGCAATAAGTCTGGGCATTTTTTATCCAATGCTGAGGTTGCTTTGGGGGTCACCCCTTCCCCCTCCTCCAGTACTTCTGGGGATATAAGCACAGCCTGAATCTTGGACTGCCTGCATGAGATGGCTGTGGCAGGGTGGGGGTTATTAC
>NW_007746620.1:0-838 GCF_000696425.1 Galeopterus variegatus | reverse complement strand
ATTACATATGACTAGTGACTTCTTTATTAGACAATGCAGAGATAGACATTTCCATCATTGCAGAAAGTTCTGTTGGATAGTGCTGAGCTAGAGGGTATTTCCCACAACTGCCTAGAACTGACATCCTTTAAAACAGTGCCCTGGTCAAGCATTGAATATGCTGGGTCAGCAGAGTCCCAGTGAAAAATTTAGTTTTTCAGAGTTTGCATTTCCTGATATATCAGGCTTCAGGGACTATGCCTTCCATCTTCTCAGATCCCAGGAATTTATAAACAGGTGTTGGCATTTAGTAGAAATGACAACGTGGCATAAGAAACATTTAACATAATAAGAAGAAAAGACAATTGGCCCCTTTTAAGTTGTGTTCCTAAGACATGAGGGTCACACTAATTTTGTTCCCATTTGCAGCTTTTTCCTCGATGCACAGCACAGCAGAGGGAACAGTTGCATCTGACTGAGTTAGAGCTGAAGGAGGACATGCATGAAGAAAGCCACCTTTGGAATGTTGCATCCCTACCCCGAGCATCAGTTGGATGGAAGCTGCAAAGTGACCGAGAGTCACAGCACTTTGGAAACTCCCTCTACCCACAGGGCAAAGGCAAATTAGAAACACAATCAGGGACAAACTACTTGTTTGTTTGAAGATTCATTGTTGAAAGATCTAACTATGAGCACAAGGATTTGTTAATTTTCTAAAATATTATTGACACCTACTGCAGTCTTGAGTCCTTCACAGTCTAGTGAGGAGTCTAATATGTTTACTGTCTTAAAAGTATAATGCAACAAATGATGGTTTATGAAGACCATGATGAGGAGGAGGAGGATATAACTGACATTT
>NW_007746619.1:12695-19168 GCF_000696425.1 Galeopterus variegatus | reverse complement strand
CTGACATATGAAGGGAGACCATGCTGATAGAGGTGCTGCTATCTCTAATGTTTGATTTCGGTGGTGACCATAGAAATCTCCATTACAGTCAATTACTATAATAATTTAGGAGGTTGTCAAAGCTAGGAGGAACCTAAAGAGACATCATAACTAAATTCTGGATAGAATTTTGTAACAAAGAAAGGGAAATTAGGTAAATTTTTAAAAAAATAATAATGTATGGATTTTAGTTAGTTAATAGTAATATAATAATATATCAGTATTTGTTCATTACTTGTGACAAGTTCCCATACAAATGTAATATGTTAACATTAGGGGAAATTGGGTGTTCATTATATGGGACACTGTATTATATTTTCAGTTTTTCTGTGCAAATCTAAAGCTAAATTACTTTAATTGAGCTCCTTAAGAAAAAAAGTCTATTATAAAATTTTAAATGGTATCTAAATGTCAAGTTTCCTGTTTCACACAGGTTTTTGTTAACCTCTTACTGTGACAACTTTCTACATTGAATTGTTTTCAGAAAGGAAAGGAAGAAAAGCTTCATCAAAATGCTTTACTGATAATTAGAATTTGCTCCCATTATAACAGAATACAAACTTTACTGTTTCCAGATACTATTTTTTATGATATCTTTATTTCTGCCCTTGTAAGAGCATCTTTATGTCTTTCTATCATAGTATATTTAAAAATAAGGGAAAAATTTTACTTTCACATCTCATGAAAGGTATTTCTTTCACCTAATACATTAAGATGTCTTTTTTGCAAAGATAACCTTTTTCTCTTAAACATAACGATAAATCTACTATAAAGTAGGATGCTAAATATATCCTTGTACAAGCTAATGTGGAATATTACATACTATGATTCATTTGCAGGGGAGTGCTCAGAAAATAATATTTTGTTAATTAATAAAAAAATCAATAATGAAATATTATGACAGATATTTTTCCACTTCAGTTGTCTTTTATCCTTTTATACTTTAATGCTTTGAAAATTTTACCACTGAATATTTGATAATTATAACTGTGCATGTCACTTAGTATGTGCTCAATAAATACTTGTTGAATTTACATAGTATGTAGAACTTTGTATAGTAATATAAAATTTATATAAAAATTTTCATAGAAATTTATATAAGTTTATATAGCATGTGATTTTATTTACCTAGATCCTAACCTACTAGATAATTTTGGGGTGGGGGAGAAGGGAAAGAAAAAAATTCAATGTATGGGGAATTCCTAAATACCAATAGAACTGGCATTCAAATGTTATTCTTAGATAATTGTAGGGTCTTTTGCTCTGAAGAAAGGCTGAATTGACCTTAAATGCTCTGGTTAATTAAAAGAAGTCCTTTTTTTAAAAAGAAAAAAAAAAGAAAGAGGAGGAAAAGAAGAAAACACATTGCTAGAAATAATCGGAGTCTTTGAACACAAGATTACGATAAGCTTCTGTGCTGTCCATAATATGGTTCTTATTCCCTATCTCCTCTGTAAACTTCATTCAAGAATATTTTTTTTGGCTTTTTGTGAATATATGTATATGTATATCCATGTATATCCATGTATATACATGTATATCTGAGGATGCTTTAAAAATTGAGTCTCACTTAAAGATGGAATACAGAGTGGATGCTCAAGGAGGGAAAAAAATTACAGTTTTTTTATATTTGTTTCAATAATTTAATAAGTAATAAGTTGATAGCAAGATTTAATATCATTTAAAAATAAAATGAGTTTAAATAATACATAATTGCAATAAACCAATAATGATACAGGCTACAGATTAAGGAAAATGAACATCAGTAACCAAAGGACCATTTATAAAAATAGTATTCATCATAAGAGGATGTGAACATTTGCAGCTATTACTTTTTAAGTCTACTAGTAGATTTGTATTGATTTTATTTTATTGGAGCAGTTTTAGGTTTAACAAAGTATTAGTGGAAAGCACAGAATTCTCATATACCCTCCTCCCTACTCCCAGGTTTAAAATAAAAGGAACTGATTCATATTATCTTTTAATTCATTTTCCACAAGCTTTTTCAAGTTCTCTTGTATATGCAGTGTCCTAAAATAGTGTTTAAATATGTCTTAGATATAAATCCCAAAGTTTTATTTAATTTTTAACTTGGTTCTCTCATGTTCATCACCACTCACCAACCTACTAGTTGGCATTTTTGTACTTGTTCTTTAATTAAACTTTTCTTCTTTTTCTAAAGAAACCTTTGATTTTGTGCTATGTTGAGTGTCTCAATGTTTATGCAGTAATTCTACAGAGAGCTTAATTCTCTTTGGAAGTTAAGGAGGTTTAAGAGATTTGACATTGGCAGGATAGCAAGATTAAAAGTGACATGGCAAAAAATCACACTGTGTTTAGATCATTTTGTTTTCTCTGTGATGTATACACACATAGATTGAATGAGAAATCTGAACTCAGTAAACCAACCCCCAAAAAAGAGGTCAGTTGTGAAGTTATTTAGGCCAAAGAGCTTATACCTGTGGTTTAGAAAGGACTACGTTACACAGTTTTGGATCAATAACCTTTTCCATGCCATGGAATGAGCTTCGGTAGAAACTTCATCCTCTGATAAAAATACTTTTATTTCTGAAAAGAGTTAATTGACTTGATCAAAATAAAGAATAAATCTCATTCTTGATAGCAAGCCCAGGTTTAATATATTTTGCAAATATATTGATACATTTCAATTTTTCCCTGGGATGGATGAGTATTTGAGTAGGTGGGCTTGGCAAAGTAGATTGCCCTCTCAATGTGGGTGTGCATCTTTCAATCCCTTGAGGATCTTAATAAAACAAAAGGCAGAGGAAGGAGGAGTTTCTTTCTATTTTTGTACCATACTGTTTGAGCTGAAACATCTCACCCAGTGTTCACATGCCATTGGATCCCCTGATTGCCATGCCACAGATGACTTTCCTGGGTCTCTAGCTTGCATACAGTGGATGGTGAGAGTTCAGATTCCTCTCTCTACATATATATCCTATTAATTCTGTTTATCTGGAGAACTATGATTAATACAATGTCCAAGAAATCATTAAGTGGTTGTCTATTGCATAATACCCAAATTATGTACCAAATCTATCCAGTTCTTCCATTGTTTCTACAATCTTAATGCAAAACGTTTTTATTTCTCACAAGAACTGTTGTTACAGCTTCCTATCTATCTCGCTAATTCCTCTCTTAGCAATCTCCAATCTATTCTTTCCACAATAGCAAGAGTAATATTTTGAAAACGGGAAAAATGTCACTTTTTTCCTGCTTAAAATCTTAGTAAATTGTGACTTTTCTCTTTTTTCTTCGTTTAACATGTCTTGAGGTTTGTCATTGATTTTTTAATATACATATCTTCAGCGAATCAGCTTTGGGGCTTGACTTTTTTTTTTCTGTTATCAAGTTATTATTCTACCATACCTTTTGTTGTTATTTATTTTCTTCTGCTTCTTTTAAGCATAAATGCATTCTTCTAGTTTATTAAGGCAGAAGCTTGTATTGATTTTAGAATTTCTTCTTTTCTGATATATGCATTTAATGCTATTAATTCCCCTCTACTTGGTACTTTCACTATAACACACAAATTTTGATGTTTTATTCCCATTTTCATTTACTTCAAAATATTGGGTTTTTAAAATTTCTATTGAGACTTCTTTGAATTGTGTTATTGAAAAGTAAATTTTTTAATCTCCAAATATTTGGAATTTACAGTTACCTTTCTTCCATTGATATCTAGTTTAATTTCAATGTGATCTGAAAATACACTTTGTAATGTTTTTGTTATTTTAAATTATATTTTAATAAACAGAGTATTGTGTGTTGATGAATGTTCCATTTGACCTTGAAAATACATATATTCTTTGTTGAATGCATATTAAATGAATGTCAACTAAATCAAGTTGACAAATAGTCCTGTTCAAGCATGGACATTTTCACAACATTAACTCTAACAAGGCATGTGTGTGGAATACCTGCCCATTTTTGTGTGTCCTCTTTAATTTCTTTCTTTAGTGTTTCATAGTTGTCATCGTAAAGATCTTTCACCTCCTTGGACAGATTTGTACCTAGGTATTTTATTTGTTTATTTTTGGTAGCTGTTATAAATGAGATTGCTTTCTTGATTTTTCTGTTGCTTAATTGCTGTTGGTGTATAGAAATGTGCCTAACATTTGTATATTGATTTTATATCTTGCAATTTTACTGAATTTATCAGCTCTGAGAGGTATTTTTTGTGTGTGTGGAATATTTAGATTTTTTTATATATAAGATCTTGTCATGCACAAAGAGGGACGATTTCTCTTCCTGTTTTCCAATTTGGGTGCCCTTTATTCCTTTCTCCTGCCTAATTGCTCTGGCTAGAACTTCCAGTACTGTGTCAAATAAGAGAGAGAAGAGTGCGCATCCTTGTCTTTCTGTTCTTAGAGGAAAACTTTCAAGTTTTCCCCATTCAGAATGATGTTAGCTGAGGGTTTGTTATATATGACTTTTACTGTGTTGAGATCCTTTCCATCTATAGCTAATTTGCTGAGAGTTTCTATCAAAAAGGAATGTTGAATTTTATCAGATGCTTTTCCTGCATCTATTAAGATGACCATACGATTTTTGTCTTTCAATTTGTGGATGTGGTGTATCATATCTATCAATTTGCAAACTTAAACCAGTCTTGCATCCCTGGGATGAATCACACTTCATCATGGTGTGTAATCTCTTTGATGCGCTGTTGTGCGTATGGTTGAGTTCTGTTTGCTGATTTTTGTTGAGAATTTTTGCTTGTAAGTTTATCAAGGATATTGGCCTGTAGTTTTCTTTTTTCTATTGTGTCTTTGTCTGGCTTTGGTATTGGAGTGATGTTAGTCTCATAGAATGAATTTGGAAGAATACTCTCTGCTTTGATTTTTTGAAATGGATTAGAAAGAATTGGTATTAAATCTTCTTTAAATGTTTGGTAGAAATCAGCCATGAAACCATCCAGTCCTGGACTTTTCTCTGTTGAGAGACTGTTGATTATTGATTAAATCTTGCTTCTAGTTATTGGTCTGTTCAGGTTTTCTATTTCTTCTTTATTCATTCTGGGTAGTTTGTACATATCCAGAAACTTATTCATGTCCTCTAGATTTTCAAGTTCATTGACATACAGTTGTTCATAATTGTTTCTGATGATTCTTTGTATTCCTGTGTAATCAGTTGTAATGTCTCCTTTCTCATTTCCAATTTTTTATATTTGGGTCTTCTCTCTCTTTGTCTAGCAAAAAATTGATAGTTTTGTTTATCTTCTTATAAAAACAAAATTTTGTTTCGTCTATCTTCTATATTTTTTTGTATATATTATCTCATTCTCTCCTGGCCTGTTAGTTTTCTGTTGAGAAGTCTGCTGTTAATATAACAGGAATTCCTTTACAGTTGACTTGACACTTTTCTCTTACTATTATTAGAATTCTTTCTTTGTCTTTGACATTTGTCAGTTTGACTATAATGTGCTTCAGGGAGGACGATTCTGGATTGAGTCCATTAGGATCTTTGAGCATTTGGGATCTGGGATACCATAACTCTCCCAATATTTGGAAACTTTTCATCTATTACTTTGTTACATAGACATTCAGTGCCTTTCTTTCTCTTCCCATTCTACTGCACCCATAATACAGATGTCTGCATGCTTATGGTTTTCTGACATATCTTGTAGACTTTCTTCACTTTTTAAAATTCTTTTTTCTTTTGGTCCAACTGGGTTAATTCAAAAAGCCTGTTTTCAAGTTCATTATATCTTCAGCTTGTTCTAGCTTTTCACTTAAGCTCTCTGTTGTACTTTTTATTTCATTGAACTAATGCTTCAGTTTCAGGATTTCTGCTTGGTTCCTTTTTATGATTTCTATCCATTTGTTGAACTTCTCCTTCATGTCCTGAATTGTTTTTCTGACTTCATTTTGTTTTCTATCTCTTTTTATTATTATTATTTTCATTGTATTGAGTTTTCTTAAGATTACCATTTGGAATTTCTATTCAGGCATTTCAACAGTTTCCTGTTGTTTTGAGTCTGATATTGCAAAATTATTTTCCTTTTTCAAAGGTGTCATATTTCCCTAATTTGTCATTTTTGTGTGTGTCTCTCTGTTGATGTGTGGGCATCTGGTGGTCTAATCACTTTTTTAAAATTTTTGGAGTAGTACCTGAAGTGAAAAATTCTTTCCTTTATAACAGTTCTACTTTGACAGTTGGGGTAGATGTTTTAGGTTTGGTGTTTAGTTTCCATGTGATTTTTTTGACAATACAATCTTGGAGTTGTCTGTGAGTGTCTTTGTGGCTTAGGTAATGGGACTCTCAGCAGTTTGGGGTGGGTGATATTGGGCAGGGTTGTTGTGGCTACGAGCCAACCAGTTCTGTAAAGTCCTGGTTCAGTGGGTCAAAGCCCTGCATGATTCTCTGTTGGTCAGTAAGCAGGTGTAAACAGTAGCTGTAGGTCTTGATAG
>NW_007746619.1:11908-12241 GCF_000696425.1 Galeopterus variegatus | reverse complement strand
CATCTGCTGCTGGTTTAGGAGCAGAGGACTCTGGTGCAACAAGTCTTGGAAGCTCTATATACGGTCACTAGATCAGCTCATGTGCCCATAGCAGGCCTGCAAGGAAGCAGAATGTCCTGATGGCTCCCTGGAGTGCCGTGGGAGTGCGGAAGGCTACATGTGGCCAGTGTGCCTACTCAACTGTTGGGGGAGGGGCTGCCACATGAGTTCAGACACTGGGGTCTTGGTCTTTCTGTGTGGCCTAGGATTCAGGTGGCCAAGTGTTGGTTCCACGCCACCGGGGACCAACAACACAGGGCGGGAAGGGACCCCGGACCAGCCAGTGGTAACCTC
>NW_007746619.1:7932-11152 GCF_000696425.1 Galeopterus variegatus | reverse complement strand
GCTGTCTGTGGTGTTATTCCCATCTTCCATATTTCACAAGGATTTCACCAATCTGATTGTGCTCTACAGTGTGTCTTTAGTCATTCCAGTTGAAATATACTTGTTTGTTTGTTGTTTTGTTTTGATCTCTTTTTGTGTGTTGGTTGTGGGGGAAGTAGCACCACACCTCTCTAGTCAGCCTTCTTGCCTCTATCCTCCCTCTTTTACTTTTTAAGGATAATTTCTCCTTACATAGATTGTTAAGTTTGTGATTTTATTCCTTTTATACTTTATATATTTAACTTTTCTTTCTTCTTACTTGCATGGGTTCTGACAATAAGTCTGCTGTAATGTCTAACATTGTTCCTCTATACTTAAGGTTCCCCAACCCCACCCCAGTTACTTTCAAGTTTTCCTCCTTCTTATTAGTTTTCTGCAGTTTTGATGTGATATACCTAAGTGCAGATTTTATGGTACTAATCCTGCATGGAGTTTCCTGACCTACTCATTTCTATGGTTTTTGTGTTTGTCATTCATTTAGGAAATATCCAGGTCATTATTATTTCAAATGCTCCATTTTCATGTTCTCCTACTGGTATTCCACATATGCATATACTTCACTTTTTTGAAATTGTCCCTCAGTTCTTGGAGTATTGGCATTCTGTTTTTATCTTTCTCTCTCTCCCTCTCTCTCTCTCTCTCTCTCTCTCTCTCTGCATTTCAGTTTGGGAAGTTACTATTGACCAATCATCAAGCTCCTCTTTTTTTCCTCAGCTGTGTCCAATCTATTGATTAGCCCATCAAAGATTCTCTCTATGTTGCATTGTGATTTTACTTTTAACAATTCCTTTTGATTATGTCTTAGAGTTTTCACCTGTTTGTTCATACTGCCCATCTGTTCTTTAAAGTTTTCTATTATTTTATTAAATTCCTTAGCATATTTATCAAAGGCATTTCCAATTCCCTGTCTACAAATTCTACCATCTATATCATATCTGTATCTGGGTTTGATGCTTACTTCGTATTTTTAGACTGTTTTCTGCCTTTTAGCATGATTTATAACTCTTTGAGTCCAGGCATGACATATTGGGTAAAAAGACACTGAATTCCATAGTTTTTAAGTATTTTTAGTTAAGCTGGCTAGGAGATGGGCTGTGTTTAATACTTACTGTTGTAGATGCTACAGGCTTCAAATTCCCAATCTTTAGCTCCCTTACTGACTTTGGGATTCCCCAAATACTTCTTCTCAGAGAACATGTACTGGAACTCTCTTAGCATGAAGATAAGGTGTGGGGGAGAAGTGTTCTATAATCTTACAATTAAATCTGTCTTTAAGTGAGCCTGTGTCTCTAGGTTATGATCTTCACAAGTGATTTTTACTTTCCGGCTCCTTTAGGTGAGAGAGGAAAGCTAGAAGGGGTTAGAGTGAAAGAATTGCCGTTCCACTAATTGGAGGATATCTTTCGTTAAGTCTCTTCTACTAATAGAGTAGGCCTTCTTATGGATAATGCTCTGAATGTATTTCACAATAGATACTCTTCCCCTCCACTTCGCAGAGCCACAATGAGATCTTTCTTGCTCTTCAAAATGAGTACCTGGTAACGATCCTGGAAATAAATACGAAAATCGAAACCAAAGTTTTGAGACCCATTAAGCCTGAATATCGGAGAAGTTTCCCATGTCCATTCTAGTCTACACTCAGCCTCCAATAATTTGTCAAAATTACCATTTGAGTATTTCTCCTAGTATACGGCGTCAGTAGCTTCTGCTCCAGTTAAGGATCTTAGATGTTATTCTCTTGATTCTCCTGCTTCTCTAGATTTGGAGGTGGAGGTTTGCCCTGTAAACTCAGTTCTCAATCAATCCAAAAAGGGGTTGATTTTCAGTTTGTTCAGCTTTTTCCTGTTGTAAGGTTGAAAGTAACAACTTCAACATTTTATAAGACAGAGGTGAAACTCGAACTCTGGAACCTTTATTGTTTTAATTTTTCTATTTAAATCCAAAGTGGGGATTTGTTTATTATTTATGACACAAGGATAATCAAATTAAAGTGTTTAAAATACATCCTCAATTCACTTTGTAATTTTTTATTATAATACAGGATTCCTTTTGCTGTAAATCAGACTTACTGTATATGTGTGAGTGTGTTTTCTGCTTCTGTTCCAATTGCTTAACCAATATCCTATTGTCTTAACTAATGAAGTTTTAAAATAAAAATTTAGATGTAATATTAATCCTTCTTAGTTTTTTCTTATCATAATCATCTTGGCTGGTGTGGTCATTTATATTTTCATATAAATATTTTAATTCTCATATCAATGATGACATTTTGATGGTAATCTTTTTGATAATTTAAAGTAATTTAGCTGTTACTGCAATTAAATATTTAAAAGACCATTTTATGATTCAATCAGTCAGTTTGCTTCAAGAGAGTGGAGAACTTGTTACAACTGCTAATTATGTGGGCAGAAGTCAATAGCTACACTTCATTTGTTGCAAAATGAGTTATTTGTTCAGACGCAATGCTATATGAAATCTCATCAAAATGAGCAGGAAATTTTACAAGATTACAGATTGCAAATTTGGCTGAAATACTGAGGCCAAGGAAAGCACTTACCATAGGACCTTTAGTATTTAAGTCTAACCCAGGACTAAGTCAGCCAATTATTAAGTTTCTTTTTCTTGGAATTACTTTTAGTGCCTTTTATATTTTAATGAAACTTCTTGGGAGAAGAAGCACTCTTCCAGTGATATAGAATCAGAGATATATTAGAATTAGATATAACTCAATTTTGAGAATTGGTGAAGAAGCCTGTGTTAGCCCAATGCATCTGTATTAATTACTGGGCGTGAAGTCTCTGTAAGTTGGCAGAACCAACAGCTGGATAGAAAAGCTGCTGCATTAGAAGTCACTCCAAAATCCACAATGAGGCTTATTTGAAGAGGAAGCTGACATCTTTTATACTTGTAGCTGCACATAGATCTAGTGATGTCCCACAACAAGGTAAGCCAGTAGTTGAGCAATATTGTACCTAAGCTACAACACAGCTTAATGACTACATCAGTCTTCAGAGCATAATGACCACAACTTCACATCTATCTCCCACAAATTCATCTTGTGGCTAACTGTAAACCAGAACCGTAGAGGTTTTTCAAGGTAACAGAGTCCCAACTTTATTATGTTGAAACAGTAGTACAAAGCCACAACACACACACACACACACACACACACACACACACA
>NW_007746619.1:5940-6573 GCF_000696425.1 Galeopterus variegatus | reverse complement strand
ACTTAATTAGAGAACACAATGAAACAAGAACAAATATCCAGAATATGAAGGAGGAAATCCAGAGAAAAAGAGTGTAGCAGAACTTCTAGAAATGAAAGACTCACTTAATGAAATAAAAAAACACAACTGAGAGCCTGAGCAGCAGGGTAGAGCAAGCAGAAGAAAGAACTTCAGAGCTTGAAGATGGTCTTTTTGAAATAACTCAGGAAGACAAAAAAAAAAGAAAGAAAGAAAGAAAAGAAGAAAAGAATTTAAAATAATGATGCAAATCTAAGAGAGAGCAGACAACCGCAAGCACTTTAAACATCCAAATTGTGGGTATTCCTGAAGGGGAGGAGAAAGGAAAAGGTATTGAAAACCTACTCAAGGAAATAGTACCAGAAAAATTCCCAGGTGTAGGACAGGATACAGACCTTTACATCCAGGAAGCTCAAAGGTCCCCCAACCAATTCAAACCCAAAAGATCCCCCCCAAGACATATTATCATTAAATTTGCAAAGCTCAAAGACAAAGAGAAGACATATTATCATTAAATTTGCAAAGCTCAAAGACAAAGAGATAATTCTACAAGGAGCAAGAGAAAAATGTCAGGTCACTTATAGGGGAACCACAATCAAATTAACAGCAGACTTC
>NW_007746619.1:0-669 GCF_000696425.1 Galeopterus variegatus | reverse complement strand
CAAATGGGACTATATCAAACTAAAAAGTTTCTGCACAGCAAAAGAAACAATCAACTGATTGAAAAGGCAACCTACAGAGTGGGAGAAAATTATTGCCAACTATGCATCCAACAAGGCATTAATGTCCAGAATATACATAGAACTCATGCAACTATACAGTAAAAAAAAAAAAAAAATGACCCAATTAAAAAATGAGCAAAGAAGCTGAATAGACATTTTTCAAAGGAAAACATACAAATGGCCAACAGATACATGAAAAATGCTTAACATCACTAGTCATCATGGAAATGCAAATTAAAACCACATTGAGATACCACCTCACTCCAGTTAGACTGGCTATAATCAAAAAGACAGTGAATAACAAATGCTGGTGAGGGTGTGGAGAGAAGGGAACACTACTGCACTGCTGGTGGGACTGTAAATTAGTACAACCACTATGGAAAACAGTATGGAGGTTTCTCAAAGAACTACAGATAGACCTTCCATTTGATCCAGCAATCCCACTTCTGGCATATATCCAGAGGAATGGGAATCATCTTGTCGAATAGATACCTGTACGCCCATATTCATCACAGCTCTGTTTACAATAGCCAAGATATGGAACCAATGTAAATGTCCATCAATGGATGATTGGATAAGGAAACTATGGTGCATAAACACTATGGAATA
>NW_007746618.1:10745-13229 GCF_000696425.1 Galeopterus variegatus | reverse complement strand
ATCCCTCCTAACTAGGGTCCCCATCCCAGGCGAGGATCCACAAACCAAGAGGGGATGCACTTCCCAGTGACAGAATTGCCCCTGGCCAGCAATAGTGTATGTCTGGGTTGGTGACTCAGGCAGGAAGATTTTGTTTATGGTTTTATTATTGTCTTAATTTAATTGCTGTGCGATGAGTAATCTGTACACCATTCCTCCCACCCGTGCCCACCCTCACCTGAGCGCTTAGGTTTACTGCATTATTAGAGCATCATCTGAACGGGTCCATGGACTAGCTCGTTGCACCGGGACCCAGCAGGGCTTGGGGGGTGCTGAGGCCCTGAGGAGGCTTCAGGAGTTGGGGTGATCCCTGTCCTCTGGAGCAGCCTTGTGTGCAGCTGTTTGGAGAAGGAGGTGGTAGAGGAGGAGCTGGGAAATGTAGGGGAATACGTGGGTATTTGGTGAGCATTAAGTGTCTCTGCCACGTCGGGGGACTCCAATGCTCTGGGTGGTGTTATTTTACTTCCAGGAAATGGCTCTAACGACAATCCCTGCTCAGAGACTTACCGTGGGCCCTCCCCTCAGTCGGAGCCAGAAGTGGCCGCCATTGTGGACTTCATCTCAACCCATGGGAACTTCAAGGCTCTGATCTCCATCCACAGCTACTCTCAGATGCTCATGTACCCTTACGGGCGCTCGCTGGAGCCTGTTCTAAACCAGATAGAGCTGGTGAGATTGGCTGCTTAGGGCTTGGGGAGGAGGAGGACCCTCCAAAGGAAAATCCATATCCAGCACACCCCCAGAGGGTTCAGGCTCTCATTCTGAAAACAAGGGTCTGGACCAATAGACTCCATGGTAGAGAAGAGGGGGAGCTTGTTCTCATGTGTGATCAAGTTCAAAGCCAGAGGTGCTGCGCTCCCTTCTCACAGGAGCCAACTGCACATGCAGCTTCCGGGACCCCCACCCAAGTCTATGCTTCTTGCCAGCTGCTGAGGGTGTGGGGTTGCGGGTGGGAGCCACCACGAGCTCTGGCCTCTCACCCTGTGGATGTGACCTTGCAGTACAGTCTTGCCAAGGATGCAGTGAAGGCCCTGTATGAGGTCCACGGGATCAAGTACATTTTTGGCAGCATCAGCACCACCCTCTGTGAGTGAGCTTCCCCTGGCCACTGCTTCAGACATCACTTTCACCTGGGGGCGGGCAGGTGCAGGCTCTGAGCTGGCAGGCCTGGCCATCCACGGGTCTGGCAGGGCTGGGCCAGAGCTACTTCCCACATCTGGGCGGAAGGGTGGACCAAGGCAGCTGTTTCTTTGCAGCATTAACGCACAGCTCCCAATGCCTGGCTTACTGCAAAATTCCTTGAGGGTGAAGATCCTACGTCGGGTGGCCTCCAGCAGCTTTCTTTTTGTAGGGGCAGAGAAGGAGCTGGGTGGGCAGTGGGTGGCCCAGGTGGAGGCCTGGGCTAGGAAGCTTGGTGTGGTCTGGGGTGTGCAGAGGTTTGGCTTCTAGAGCCTACTTTCCATTCAGGATGCCTCTATACCTTGTGGCCTCACCCTCTTCCTTTGGGAGCACTTTTTGGCCCTGTTGTTTCTAGATGTGGCCAGTGGGATCACCGTTGACTGGGCCTACGACAATGGTATCAAGTATGCCTTCAGCTTTGAGCTCCGGGACACCGGCCGCTATGGCTTCCTACTGCCAGCCACGCAGATCATCCCCACGGCCCAGGAGACGTGGATGGCGATTCGGACCATCATGGAACACGTCCTGAATCACCCCTATTAGCAATAGTACTGACGGCAGAGCAGGAGGGGTTCGTTCTCCTCCCCAAGGCCTGGGGCTCCTCCTAAAACCCAAGTTATGTGTCCCCCTCCCTGAGCCTTTGCCTGGACCCCTTAGAAAATAAACATGAGTTTGAATAGGCTTCTCTACCTTTAGTGTTGGTTATTACTTCTTTGGCCTCAGCTTTGAGGAAGGGACAGAGGGCTTCTCATCCCCCAGGGACAGCTTGAAACGCCTGGGGAATCCCCTTCACTGCCTGTGCTACCTTCGAGAAAAAGAGGGGGCCAACAGCTGCACCCGTCCTCCTCTTGCAGTGCTCTCAGGGCCTGGAACAGAGAACTACCTCCGGGAGCTACTAAGATATGCATTATCCCAGTGGTATTCACCTTTTAAGGTGACCCTGCAGGGAACAATGTTTGATGGAATGGAGAGGTGGCATTTTGGGATCCTTTAGGGACAAGTGGGTTCAAGCAGGCAGCCTCCACCTCTGCCTGCTTCGTTTCCCATCCTGGGGAGTTAGTAGGGGCACATTACAGCAGTCCCCACATGAACAAATCATAGGTTCGTGCCCTCAAAAGCTCCCTTGGTCTTGGGAGCAGAGAGTCACAGCCAGTCAGAGCCAGCACAGCAAAGCACTGCATACCTAGGGAGAAGAACCCCTCCTCCTCCTCCTCACTGTAACGATCACGGTTGTCATTTATTGAGCAGTTACAGGCCAGGCCATGT
>NW_007746618.1:0-10229 GCF_000696425.1 Galeopterus variegatus | reverse complement strand
CCAGTCAGAGCCAGCACAGCAAAGCACTGCATACCTAGGGAGAAGAACCCCTCCTCCTCCTCACTGTAACGATCACGGTTGTCATTTATTGAGCAGTTACAGGCCAGGCCATGCGCTAGGTGGGTACTTTTTCTAAGAGAGTTAAACAAACGCTATTTGGGGATATGAATGAGGTGACTTCCCCCATCTCCAGGCTTCCTTGTACCTTTTGCCTTCTCCCACCATTGGGAAGCAGGGAGAGTGGCTCTGTCTGCTCTGCCCTTGGGCGAGGCAGATGACCCTTAGGAGAAAGACGTCCACTGAAGAGCCAAATGGGTTTGTGTAAGTCTGAGGCAGAAACAGTAGTCTTGAGAGCAAGACTTTCATTTGCAAGAACTGAGCTCTGTGTATGTGTGTGCATGTGTGTGTGTGTCTAAGAAAAGGATTGTGGGTGCCCCTGGCTCATCTCCTGGAGGACACAGAGACAGGGAAGAAAGTAGAGTGAAGTAAGAACAGGTCCCCCTTTCCATCCAATCTGCAAAAAGAGACAACAGTTGGGCCAGTTGGTAGGAGGAGGGGATGGGAGATAATCAAAACCCCAGGTGAGACCCATGTCCAATATGGTGCCTAACCAGCAAATGAATAAGTGAGCGAGGAAGGGGATGAGACAGATGATCAGAGGCAGCTGTGTGGGCTGTGTACCCCTCAGCGGTGCAGCTGTTGAGAGCTCTGAGCAAAGAAACAAGAAGGTTGGCAGGTGAGGAGGCCTAGGGTAGAGGCAAGAAGGCTAAGCCCAGAGGCCATGCAGCCCGCAGCCATGGCGGCATGATGGGCATTGCTGGGCATGCAGCTGGCCATGTGGAAATGCTGAGGACATCAGGTAACTTTCCAGGGAAAGAGCCAGCAACAGAGAAGGAGAGAATCCTGATTCTGGTTCAAGTTTCCCACAAGCGGAGTTTTTCTAAGCTGGGAATGGTCTGCGTGAGCTAGAATTTCCAACCTGAAGTTTTCTGCCATTAGTGGAAATACAAAGTCAAGTGCTAACTTAATATAAGCTACAGATAAATAAAGCAAGTAATACCTTTGCACAAGGGAGTCTGTGATTATAACTTTAATGCCCTCTACACAAATATTTTTATTCCATCCTCATTGGGAGGGTATCACTGCTATTAATAAGCTCATTTTTCAGATAGGGAAAGCAAGATTGGAGAGGTTTTAAAGGCCATACAAGGCCACAGACAGAAAGTTGTTGAGAAAGATTTGAACTTTTGTTTGTGTAATTCCAGAGCCACTATGTCACCATTTGTCCGAGTGTGTCATGTGGCTCACCTGCAGCAGAATCCATAGGGACTTGTTTAACCTGAAGGTATTTGGGTTCCATTCCCAGACCAAAACAGAATCTCTGGGGGTGGACCCCTCAAGTCTGCATTTTTTCCATCTGCCCAGGGAGCTCTGAGGTACCTTAAGAGACTGAGAACCACTGATCTCTGCTCTCCTGCCTTCCAGAAAGAATGCATTTGAGTCTTCCGGGGGGTGGATTTGAACTTTGGGTCTCCCACCCTTTGTCATTGTCCATGAGGGCTAAAGGTAGTCACAATAGTGTGAGGCCAGTCATCATTCTCCAAAATATTTTGGAGGGGTTGCCTTGGCCCATCCTAAAGCAGCGGTGTCTGCAGACCATGGGCAGCAGCATCACTTGGGAGCCTGTTGGAAATGCAAATTCTCAGGCCACCCCAACCTACTGAATCAGAGTCTGTGGAGGTGAGACCCAGGTGATTCTGATGCCAAACTGGAGAAACACTGGCCTTGAGGCAAGAGTATTTGGACTCTGGTGAGCTTCCCAGTGGTGGCAAAAATTATAAACCCTTTTCTAGCATTTACAATGTGCCAGGCACAGTTCCAAGTGTGTTAGGGGATTCAACACACTGTCTCCTCACAGCTCTAAGAGGCAGGATTATTACTGTCGTTGTTGTCAGATGAGGAAGCCCAGGCTCAGATGGGATGGTAGCTAATGGGCACACAGTGACTAAGTGGCAGGGCTGGGACTGGCCTTCAGGCTGATATTCCATCATCTGCCTTCAGAACCTAGACCTGACTCATGCCCAAGATCCCTCAGGACCAGGGATGAGGAATTTGTTCTCACAGTTGAGACAGGTTAGGGAGGGAACTCAGCCCCTCACCCCTGTTTTCCAAGAACCCAGCACACCCAGATAAGCTATTTTCAAAGAATTCAGAACACCCAGATAAGATATTTTCAGAAACTAAGATAAACAACTTTTTATTTTTTAAACACAAACTTCCTCCAGGCAGCTAGCCCAACTCCTCCATGTACACAAAGCTTCAAGGTGACTGCTACAATGACCCTCCTGGGGTGGTGGTAGTGAGCAGTACCACCATCTTGGACCTACTGAGCAGGCACAAGGTCTAAAGCCCTGACTGAGCATGCACTCATGCCCCAACCAGGAAAAACAGAATGGACCACCTCTACAGGCAAAGAACGATGATGCTGCCTGCACCCCTTGCCCTGTGAAGGACCTGAACAGCTCTCCTCAGGGAGCTAGCTTCCCTGTAGCTATCTCCCTTATGCATAAGCTCTCTTCTCTTTAAATAAAGGGTTGCTGCTTTACTGCTGGGTGCATCGTTCATTTCTATGACTTCGAGACCCAAGAACCTGGTCTGGTAACAGAGTCAGGTTGGCAAGATCTCTGTGCAGCCAACAGGCCCACAAAAGTTGAGGCTGAAACAGTTTTCCAGATAGAGGTCTTCTTAAAAGGCATCATTCTTCTTAAAATCCTTCAGTGACTTAAAACAAAACCCTGCCCAAGACATGGCATGACCCCACCCAAGGCACAGCAGACCAGCCCTACCTACCTCTTCCACCATATTTCGATACCTCTTGCCTCCTCACTCACCAGCTCCAACCTTTCCTGCTTCCTTTCAGTTCTCCAGCACCAAAGCTCCTTCTCAGCTAGAGGCCTTTGCATGTGCTGCCCTTTCTTGTCTGGAACATTCTTTCTTCTCACTCTTTCCCTTCAATATCATTTCTTCACTAGTCCTAGGACCACCTCCTGGAAGTAGTCTTCTATTATTCTCTTTTCTAAAGCCTCATTTATTTCCTTCAGATCATTGATAATTAGTCATTAATTGACTTCTCTGTACTTGCTGTTTGTCTCCTCCACTGGTCTATGAGCCCTGTGAGGGCAGGGGCAGGGCTGGGCTGCTCATTCTCACTTGTTTCTGGCAGTGCCAGGCACACAGAAGGTACTCAGTATTTGTTGAAGGGCTGTTTTTCCTCCTCAGCCTAGTACAAATTAGGACTACGTTTTACTGTATGTGACAGAAACCCATCTTACTATCGCTTAACCAGACAGGGGTTTTATTTTTGTCATGTAACAAGAAATTATCTGAGGTGGGCAGTACAGGGCTGGATCACTAGGGGACTGGGGGACCCAGACCCTTCTGACCGATTCTGTTTTGCCATTCTGCTATATTTTGACCTCTAGTTGCAAATGGCTGCTCTACCCCCATCATATGACTAAATTCCAGGCAGGAAGAGCAAGGGACAAAAATGTGAGCTTGCTGTGTTGGCTGGTCCGTGGACTTAAACTTAAAACGTCTTCTTGGTTGGAACTGTGTCATGCAGCCATGCCCAGCTGCAAGTGAGGCTGGAAAATTGCTCTGTGGCTGGGACCGTTGCTGCCCTGAATAAAACTGAAGTTTTGTTGATAGGGAGGAAGGGAAGAATGGATATTTGGAAGGAAGTCAGCAGGGTCTGTGGCAGCTTCTCTGAGTGGCAGGGAGGAACTGAAGGGGCCTCAGGACCAATTTCTCACTCTAGCTTATCAAGGAACTGACTTAATCATAAAGCCATAGAACTTTCCAGATGTTCTAATCCAACCCCCCTCGCGTTGCAGTTATAAAGACTGGGGCTGTGGGTCATGAGTCTTGCATGTGAACCTAACAGCTGAGAGAGGAGTAAGGCCAGGGCTCTGCTCCGGTCATGGCAGGATGCTGCTCCCCCGCAGGACCGAGGGGCCACCCAGGTGTCCTCAGTGAGCCTGCGGAGATGATGGCTGGGGGTTTACACTGCTCCAATAAAAGCTGAAGACTTGGACATACATGTTTTAGAGATACTGCAGAAGAATCTCTTTTTCATAAAACTGAACTCCCCCTCCCATTTCCTTAGGTATAGAGTGCTAAACAAGAGCTCAGTTTTTCTACATTCTGCTTGGTGGGGTTTTTTTTCCTCCTTTTCCAACAAACTGCTCTTTTTAGGTATGTTTTTTTCATCCTTTTCACCAGTAAAATTTATGAGCATTTATTTAAAAGAAAAAAAACATTGGAAAAACCGAAGGGAGAAAGAGCGGTTATACATATGGAAAGCTATAAAGAACCACAGTGAAGGTGCTGCGGTTATTGCTTTCTTAAAAAAACAAACCGGGCAGGCACTGTGGAATGTGAGAGGCCTGTGTGAGGCAGGCCAGCTGCAGGGGCTCCGGGGAGTCCCTGAGGTGCCGTGCACGTCCCCCATCCTCCTCCACCTCCCCCCGACCGCTCCAAGGAGAGGCAGGGCCAGAGAGCAAATGACTTTACTGAAATATTAAATTAAATTTCGAAATGCCACTGGAGAAAAAACAAGGCCCAGGCGGTCCCTTAGCAAAGGCTGTGAGAGAATCCAGTGTACATGGGGCCTGTCCGTGCCTCACGACCTGGCTGGAGCCAGACCAATGTGACACTGTTAGCAGCGAGTGAGAGGCCACCTGCAGGCCCCAGGGCAAGAGGTTAGTGAGGGGCAGGCCGAACGGGGGGATCTGTGGAACACGCTGTCATTTCCAAGGATTGTCCCACATACTCGGGATAGAAGGACCTCGAAGACCAAACAGGCTGCCTGGAGTTGTCCTTCAGGATACTGCCCTCTCCCATCTCCACCCCCAGAAGAACATTATCTGTTGCTGTCATTTTGTTGATGCTCAAGAGCCAGCCTGGCCACTGCCACTCGCAGGCACAGTTGTGGGTATGTTGTGACAGAGGCTGGCGCAGCCTCTGTGGAATGTTCCCAGGCAACAAGTCCGTTTTCTGGGCGGCAGCTGTGGATTCCGTGACTGTCCTTGCTTGATGTGGGCCCCCTGACACAGCAGCCACATTACCAGCCCCCTCCCGCCTTGTGCCCCAGGGTGGCCTGCCTTTGTAGGACAGACCTGTCCACATCGCAAGCTTAGGGGGCAAATGATGTTCTTCTGGGGGGAAGGTGTCCTGAAGGACACCTCTAGCCTGTGTGGCCTTCCGAGGTTCTTCTTCCCTGAGTATTTGGGATAATGCTTGGACATGACAGCATGTCCCACGAAGCCTAACCGTTTGCCTTGCCCCTTGCTAGCTCCTGCCCTGGGGCCTGCAGTTGGCCCTTCACTCTCTCCAACCCACTTCCCTCAGTTCCCCAAAGCATAGCTAAGACCACAGGGTAACGTTTCAGAAAATGTTTCTTGAGATACAGATGGGAAATACAACAAAGAAAATAAAAAACTTAGACTGGCCATTGGATATCCCTGGTGCTGGAGTTGGTGGTTCATGTCCCTTCACAGGGTAACCCCAATAGGCCTTCACTCTCCTTGACCCTCTGCCTGCTCCCACATTGCCGGAGCAGCCCATTTCCCACCTCCCCGGGCATAGATGTACCCTCCAGGTGCTCCCCACCCCCTGGCACAGGCTCAGCAGGCAGCAACCCCCCCTTCCCCACTTTTCCCTTCACCAGGTGATGTGTCCCTCCCTGCCCTGCTCCTCTCCCAGCCACAGGTCTCCGTTCTGAGATTTGGGCTCTGCCTTGCCATTTCCTAAAGACCCTGGGTCCTGGAACACTTCTCTCTTCAGGTGACTCTCCCTCCAGAGAAAAATTCTGCCTCTATTTCTGGGGACACACACCACCAGTCACTTTAAAGTGACAGTTCTGCAGCTTCAAGGCAAACAAACCCATAGTGTCTGCTGGGCACTCAGCTATAAAAGCAAAACTGAAGGAGGCTGCTGAGTGGACCTTGTCCTCCCAGCCCTCCACGATGCCCCCAGGTCCTGGTGGCCTCCTGCCACCACAGCCTCAGCAGGATGTGGCCCCTTCCAACCTACACTGCCCTGGACACACTTACCTATTGCAAGCCCCAGGCCCAGCGTGGCTCCACCCCTCCCAGACCTGTCACCACAGCCTGATTTGGGGGGGAATAAAAAATCCAAATGCCCTAGAATCATAAAGTGTCACAGCTGGAAGGGACCATGGAGATCATTCTGACCAACTCCCCCATTTATAGATGAAGAAACTGAGGCCCAAGGATGTGAAGTGACCCACCTGAAGTCATGGGTTTGTGGCAGTCTACTTAGTGGATTCCCTGTCCCATTTTACTCTCTTCTGAAAGTGAGAGAATGTCTTTATATTACCTGTGCACTATTTTCAATCACATGTGACAGAAAACCAATTTGGAAAAGTTCGAGGGAAAAACTGGAATTTGTTGGACCATTCTGAGAGCTGGGGCGAGGGTGGGGTGGCTCAGTCTACCTGAATCATGTGGCCTCAGAGTGGGGAAGGGGTGGCCCCTAAGGGAAAGCGGAGCTGTCGACTACAGTTCAGCACTTGGCTGCCCCAGATTCTCATAGACTCCTCATACGTGCAAACGTGTCACAGGCAACCTTAAACACACTTGCACGAGAGAATGGGATTTCCTCCTTTGTCTGAGACTGATCAGAATTTCTCTGTGAGCTGGGAATGGGGCAACTTCCTGAGGGTGGATGCCTACACGCTATCTGGATTTGTTCAGCCAGGAAGAATGGGGCGGGGGGGGCCGTGGACGACAGTCAGCGTGGCTACAGCAGGCCTCCGACTCTGCAGTCAGGCACTTGCTGGCTGACTCATCCTTGAATCTATCTCCCAGCCTGTGGGGTTCTTTCTCATGGCAAATGGGTCTTGGTCTGCCTATTCACCCAGCTTTCAGCCGAATGGCCACTGTCTTTGCCCTTGCCTTAACCAACGTGACGCACTCTCCATGGGGTGGAAGGCAGAGCTATATAGCCCAGGTTACATTCTAGCAAATTAGTCTTTAGCAAGAGGTAATTTTCAGTTTCCTAGGGTGCTCTGGAGGGGAGCAGAGGATTAGGCTCAGCCTCTACCTGACACCCAAATTCCTCTCCCACTACACTGTCAGCTTCCTGCCAGGGTTGGCCCCAATGTCAGCTTGCAGCATTGAATTCATCTTCTCCAACCTTGCAAGAAAATATACTCCATGACTCTTGGGCATCTTAGATTGCTGGCTGGAGGTAGAAGGAGACTCTCTTGGGAAGGCTGGCCTCTTCCTTTTGGAGAACCTATCTTTTCTGGAAGGAATTCACATAAGGCCCAAGAACTAGCTAGCATCCCCCAACATGTGTAGTATGAATAAAAGATATTCAAAAGCTATAGGACAGCTTTATATGTTTTTATAATGCAAGCTAAAGAAAGGCTCAAGGATACTGCAGGGCACTAAGAGATGAGGGGGACTACGAGGAACATCCTGGAAGACACAGATCCTGGCCTGGGGGAATGTAGAGTCTTGACAGGGAGACAAAAATAACACTCTAGGAACAATACAGTGTGAGTTGTGTGGAAGCACTAAACAGTGTGATGAACGCCCCTTTCCTTCCCTGCCTGGCAAAATCCTGTCATTAAGACCCAGGTCAAATGTCCCCTTCTCGGTAAAGTCTTCCCTGGATCCTCCTTTATGTGCTCATAGTGTGTGTCCATAGCCCTAGTGGTACTTTTCATACCACATTGCAGAAGACAATGCTGTGCAGGTCTCCAGGAAGGAGAGCACGTCTAATCCTGTACTGGTGACAGCTTCTTGGAGGACCTGCTGGACAACCAACAAGTAAGCTGCTTACTTCTGTCCTCTCGGCTAGATGGTGGGTCCCTGAGATCCGGGACAGTTTTCCCAGGCCTCACAGCAGTGTGGGGCAGGGTGCTCGGCCCGGAAGGCTGAACGCTGGTTGGATCAATGTACAGGGAGGTGTATGCAGAGGAGGCAGGTAGGTGAGAAAGCAAGCAGCCTGAGAAGCGTCAGGGCAGAAGGCAGCCTTGCCTGGGCCTGGAGGACAGGCCAGGCTGCTGCGTTGGGGGGAAGAGGCTTTGTGGAGACCCCACATCTGCTGAGGACAGATCCAGAGTTTTATCATTGTCCTAGAGCTAGGGGAGGGAGAGGTTGTGGATAAACATAATGGTGTCACTCTGCCTTGGCAGAGGAGGGTTGGCCAGATAAGGGGTGTAGTAGGGAGGCAGAGGGAATGGATGGAAACCAGAAAGGGCCGCCTTGGCTGTCGTTGGTGCCCACGCACAAGGCCTTGATACAGAGCAGAGCCCCTTGATGGTGCCGGGAATTCCTGGGGCCCCTGTGGATTAGGGTGGATTTGCGTTAGATGTCTCTGCAATGAGATCAGCATCCAGAGCCCAGTAACTTCCCTTTGTGAGTTCCAGTTTCTTCTGCACACTGTGCAGTCCCAACAGGGGTCTGACCCTGGTTCCCACCACCACGCTTTCTATTCAGATGACATCTGGTTACAGCTCCCATCAAGGGCAACCCTGATCCCCGGGACGTACAGCGGTGGGGGTGGAGGGAAGCACAGCTGAGAGTTGGGCTCTTGCCCCAGCTGCTGCTGCTACAGCCTGGTTCCCACGAGGCCACCGGGGCCGGAAGGAGTGGGGCTGGCAAGTCCCCTCCAATGGCCTGTACCCCTGAGGAGGGGTGTCGTGCACAGGAGAGGGGCAGTCTGGATGATGCCAGTGTGTCGAGGAGCCCAGCAGATGCAGGAGCTGGGTGGGGGTGGCAGGGCCCTGCCTGCTCTATCACAGGAACCAAAGAGCTGGCACGCAGTTGGCAAGGGAGAAAGGGATGCCTTGCACGAGGTCCCAGCTGGTGTGGCCACTGGGAGTCCTACCTTGTCCACTGCCTGCTCAGCAAACACCCAGCTGAGGGGCAAGCAAGGCCCCTCAGCCCAGGCTGGCCCCTCATGGCCATGGGGCAAGGCCTGGCTTATCTCTCCAGCTGCCCTGTTCCCGGCCACTTTATCAGGGAGGGTGAGAAGGTGTCAGAGCCCGCAATTCCCCCTCTCTGCCCGTGAGACAGGGCCCAGGTGCTAGGGGGAGAACAACCCACAGGCACAGCCAGGAGACCTCTGTCCCGGGAGGGTTTAAAAGGCCCCAACCACTGGCTTGGCCTCTGTGTGACCCTGCCAGCCGGCTGCAGCATGCGGCGACTGCTGATTTTGAGTGTGCTGCTGGGGGCTGTCTTTGGCCATGAGGACTTTGTGGGGTAGGGGTGTGGCGAGCAGAGGGGGCTCTGAGGGATCTGGGGAGACGACCCCCAGCCAGTGTCTGAAGAAGACAGACGCATGGGACACAGCCAGAGAGGGTGGCTGAGCCCTGCCCTGGAACCGCAGGCTGATGGGGGCCAGGGCTGGGGAGGGGTCGGGGCTCTCAGGACAGTCTCCTGAGCCCTGGAGAAATCTGAGCTGAGGAGGAATTTTCAGGAGAGGAGGTGGGGGAGGCCTGGCTGGCTTGGGAGAGAGAAATAGTCGAAACAGATGGGGTTGGCAACAGAGTCTGGAAGTTAAAGACGGGGAGAGGAGGGGCGAGGGAGCCATCGCTGAGACCCTCGTGCTTTCCCTGTTCAGCCCGGAGGACCGGGCCCCTGCCTGGGGGTTCCAGGCCTTCCTCCCCCCACCTGGGGAGCGTTTGTGGCCAGGGCAGGTGCTGCCTCAGCCGCTCAGTCCCCACTCCCGCTCTGTCCAGGCACCAGGTGCTGCGAATCTCTGCAGCCGATGAAGCCCAGGTCCAGCTGGTGAAGGAGCTGGAGGACCTGGAGCATCTGCAGGTCAGAGGGGGACCCCAGGGTGCCTCCCAGGCCAGCTGGGCCCACCCCAGGCCCCCCAGCCCCTGCGGCTGATGTGCCTGGGCTCTCAAGGGGACAAGGGACTGATTGATCCCTGTTAGGAAGTGATTTCAACCTCCCAGTGCCAGAATCTTGGGGCCCTTGAGTATTGAGCAAAGCGACAGGACCCCCTCTCCGGTTCTTCCCTCTGCCTCGCCAACTCAAAGCCCCTCCACTCTGCTTCCTGGACCATTTCCCTGACCACAGTGGACTCATCCCATCCCCAGGGGTTCCCCTTCTTTCTCTGCCCCTTACACCATGCACCATCCCCAATTATATGGGAAGTTTGGGAGCCAACACCCGCCCCCCCCCCCC
>NW_007746617.1:12382-13232 GCF_000696425.1 Galeopterus variegatus | reverse complement strand
AGCCGATTCTCTTTCGGAACCATACCGCATCCACGCTCGTCTCCTTGGGCCTTGCTCCGCCCCCTACTTCTGCTTCCACTCTCTCATCCCCGTCCGCAACGCACCACGGAAGGATCAGCTGAACTCTTTCCACATCACTTTTCTCTCAGCCTCTTGGCTTTTTCCCAGCTGTCTGAGTCGGATCTGTTAGCTCGGACGAAAGCCGATTGTCTTTCTCAACCAAACTGCATCGCGATCACCTTCTTCGTCCTGGATCTGCCCCCTACGTCTCCTTCCATTCTGTCATCCACGTCCCAGAGCCCACACGGAATGATCAGCTCTACTATTCCGACATCCCCCTCTCTGGCAGAGTGATGGCTTTTTCCCAGATATCTGAGTCGGATCTGGTAGTTCGGCCGAAAGCCGATTCTCTTTCTCAACCAAACCGGGTCTGCGCTCGCCTCCTGTAGCTTGCTGGAGGTGCCCGAGAGTGACTCGCTCTTCTGTCCTCAAAAGTCAAAAAGCTTCTTCATNCTCGATACTATTTTGGAGAATCCAAGCTCTCGGCCACAACAGCACCATTCAAAAGCCTCCCGTTGGGACCGGTAACCAAGCAGCAGGTATAAGCACGAGTGAGCATTCGAACAGAGCCTTGGCGCCCAAGCGTTCTAAGAGGCCGCAGTTCAGGGGCATCGAGTGGACCAATGGTTGCTGAATGACGTAAGCAGTCACTAGGTAGATTGAAAGATCGTTCTCATTGGCTCTTTGTTGCCATGGCCACACATCAGTTCTCCCTAACCTCCGGCCTGTCTACGCCCCCCACTTCTCCGTCCATTCTGAAATCCACATCCCCTAAGCCACACGGATGATC
>NW_007746617.1:9725-10270 GCF_000696425.1 Galeopterus variegatus | reverse complement strand
CACTCAAAAGCCTCCCGTTGGGACCGGTAACCAAGCAGCAGGTCTAAACACGAGTGAGCATGTGCACCGAGCCCTGGCACACAAGCGTTCTAAGAGGGCGGGTGCTGGGTCCTCGCGTGGACCAGTGGTTGCTGAGTGACGTTAGCAGTCAGTAGATAGATTGAAAGTATGTTCTCATTGGCTCTTTGTTGCCATGCCTATACATCAGTTCTCTCCTNAGCCGATTCTCTTTCGGAACCATACCGCATCCACGCTCGTCTCCTTGGGCCTTGCTCCGCCTGCTACTTCTGCTTCCACTCACTCATCGCCGTCCGCAACGCACCACGGAAGGATCAGCTGAACTCTTTCCACATTACTTTTCTCTCAGCCTCTTGGCTTTTTCCCAGCTGTCTTAGTTGGATCTGTTAGCTCGAACGAAAGCAGATTGTCTTTCTCAACCGAACCGCATCGCGATCACTTTCTTCGTCCTGTATCTGCCCCCTACGTCTCCTTCCATTCTGTCATCCACGTCCCAGAGGCCACACGGAATGATCAGCTCTACTATT
>NW_007746617.1:7147-7705 GCF_000696425.1 Galeopterus variegatus | reverse complement strand
CATTCTGAAATCCACATCCCCTAAGCCACACGGATGATCAGCTCTAGTAATCCCACATCACTCATTCTGGCAGCGTGATGGATTTTCACAGATGCCTGAGTCAGATCTGGTAGCTCGGCTGAATCAGATTCTCTTTCGGAACCTAACAGTGTCCGCGCTCGCCTCCTTGGTCCCTGATCAGTCCCCTACTTCTCCATCCACTCGGTCATCCACGTCCCCTACTCCACAGGGAAGGATCAGCTCTACTCTTTCCACATCATCCTTTCTGGAAGCCTGATGGATCTTACCAGATGTCTCAGTCCCTTCTGGTAGCTCAGCCGAAAGTCGATTCCCTTTATCAAAGAAACCGCGTGCGCACTCGCCTCCTTGGGCCTGGCTCAGCCCCCTACTTCTCCTTCCACTTTCTCATCCACGTCACCTACGCAGCACTGAAGGATACGGTGAACTCATTCCACATCACCCTTTCTGGCCACCAGATGGGTCTTTCCCAAGATGTCTGAGTCGGATCTGGTATCTCGGTCAAAAGCCGATTTTCTTTCTCAACCGAACCGCATCGCG
>NW_007746617.1:4747-5201 GCF_000696425.1 Galeopterus variegatus | reverse complement strand
ATGTAAGACAGCAGCTTCAGAGGCCTGTCCAATCACCTATCCCCTTGGCCCTTACCCACTTGTGAAGCCGGTATGAGCGAATATTACTCGATACTATTTTGGGGAATCCAAGCTCTAGGCCACAACAGCTCCACTCAAAAGCCTCCCATTTGGACCGGTAACCAAGCAGCAGGTCCAAACACGAGTGAGCATTCTCACCGAGCCCTGGCGCCCAAGCGTTCTAAGAGGGTGCGTGCAGGGGCCCCGGGAGGACCTATGGTTGGTGAGTGACGTCAGCAGTCACTAGGTAGATTGAAAGTTCTTTCTCATTCGCTATGTGTGGCCATGGCCACACATCATTTCTCCCTAACCTTGGGCCTGGCTAAGCCCCCTTCTTCGCGTTCCACTCTGTCGTCCACGTCCCCTACTCCACAGGGAAGGATCAGCTGTACTCTTTCCACATCATACTTTCTGG
>NW_007746617.1:2361-2651 GCF_000696425.1 Galeopterus variegatus | reverse complement strand
ACACTCTCATCCACGTCCCCTACGCAGGACTGAAGGATAAGGTGAACTCTTTCCACATCACCCTTTCTGGCCACAAGATGGATCTTTCCAAAGATGTCTGAGTCTGATCTGGTAGCTCGGCCAAAATCCGATTCTCTTTCTCAACCGAACCGCGTCGTGATCGCCTCCTTGTTCCTGGCTCCACCCACTACGTCACCTTCCATTCTGTCATGCAAGTCCCATAGGCCAGACGGAAGGATCAGCTGTACTCTTTCCACATCACCATTTCTGGCAACCTGATGGATCTTTCC
>NW_007746617.1:0-204 GCF_000696425.1 Galeopterus variegatus | reverse complement strand
CTACTATTCCCACATCACCCTTTCTGGCAGCCTGATGGATCATTCCTAGATGCCTGAGTCCGATCTGGTAGCTCGGCCGAATCAGATTCTCTTTCGGAATCAAACCACGTCCCCGCTCGCAGCCTTGGTCTCTGATCCGCCCTTACTTCTTGATCCACTCTGTCGTCCACAACCCCTACGCCACACGTAAGGATCAGCTGTACT
>NW_007746616.1:9656-13233 GCF_000696425.1 Galeopterus variegatus | reverse complement strand
TAACCTGATTATCTCTGTAAAGACCCTTTCTCCAAATAGGGTCACATTCTGATTTACTGGGAGTTTGGACACCACATAGTGTGGAGATACAACTCAATTCATGACAATTGTTTTGACTATTCTGGGTCCCTTACATTTCCATAGGAATTTAATGATTCGCTTGTCAATTTCTACAAAATGAAGCAGCTAAGATTTTGTTAGAGATAATACTGAATCTGTTAGACCAGTTTGGGAAGTATTGCCATCTTAACCATATTAAGTCCTCTGCCTCATGGACATGGGATGTCACTCCATTTAGTTAGGTGTTGTTTAGATTCTCTCTCTCTCTCTTTTTTTTTTTTTTTTTTTTGGTGGCTGGCTGGTATGGAGATCTGAATGTTTGATGTTGGTGTTTTTCCAATTTTTATATTTGTATCACTATCAGATTGTTCGTTATGTATAGAAATAACAATTTTTGGATTTCGATTTGTAGACCATCATTTTTATTTATTTATTTATTCATTCATTCATTAATTCATTCATTCATTCGTGTACTTATTTACTTATTTACTTACTTTTACTTGCTTACATATTACCTACTTTTACTTACTTACTTAATTACTTATTTACATACTGACTTACTTTACTTACTTACATACATACTTACTTTTACTTACTCACTTACTTACTTACTTACTTACTTACTTACTTACTTGCATATTTACTTACTTCCATCCTTCCTTCCTTCCTTACTTAATTACAGAAGATGACTAGTAAGTGGATCTTACTCCTTGACTTGGTGTTGTAGCACCACGCTTTCCCAAGTGAGCTAACCGGCCATCCCTATATAGGGATCTGAACCCAAGGCCTTGGTGTTATCAGCACCGCACTCTCCCATGTGAGCCATGGGCCAGACCTACAGGTGCGGAATTGATAACAATGTCCAAGGCCCCTTCACACCGTGAAGCTTCCTAACATAATTCCCAGTAACTTGGAGGTGATTTTCAGTCCCCAAAGATGCAACCTGAGCTCCCCCCCGGGCAGCAGATCTAAGACCCTCCCTTCACACCCTGAAGCTTTTGGTCTAAGCTACCAGATCCGACTCAGACATCAGGGAAAAAGGCATCAGGCTGACAGAAAGAGAGATGTGGAAAGAGTACAGCTGATCCTTCCGTGTGGCGTAGGGGTGGTGGATGACAGGGTGGATCGAGAAATAGGGGGCGGTTCAGGGTCCAAGGAGGCGATCGCGACGCCGTTCGGTTGAGAAAGAGAATCAGCATTCGTTTGAGCTAACAAATCTGACTCAGGCACCTTGGGAAAGATCCATCTGATATCCAGAAAGGGTGATGTGGGAACAGTAGAGCTGATCATTCTGTGTGGCGTATCGGACGTGGATGACAGAAGGGACGGAGACATAGGGAGCAGAGCCAGGATCAAGGACGGGATCGCGACGCCGTTTGGTTGAGAAAGAGAATCGGCTTTCGGCCGAGCTACCAGATCCGACTGAGACAACTTGGGAAAGATCCATCTGCTGGCTAGAAAGGGTGCTGTGGAAAGAGTTCTCCTTATCCTTCAGTGCTGCGTAGGGGACGTGGATGACAGAGTGGAAGGCGAAGTAGGGGGCGTAGCCAGGCCCATGGTTAGGGAGAACTGATGTGTGGCCATGGCAACAAATAGCCAATGAGAAGGAACTTTCAATTTACCTAGTGATTGCTGATGTCACTCAGCAACCATTGGTCCACCTGAGGCCCCTGCACGCGTCCTCTTAGAACTCTTGGGCTCCAGGGCTCGGTCCGAATGCTCACTCGAGTTTAGACCTGCTGCTTGGTTACCGGTCGCAGCGGGAGGCTTTTGAGTGGTCCTGTTGTGGCAGAGAGGTTGGCTTCTCCAAAATCGTATCGACTAATGTTCGCTCATACCGGCTTGAGAAGTGGGTAAGGGCCAAGGGGCCAGGTGAGGGGACGGGCCTCTGAAGCTGCTGTCTTACAATGAAGAAGCTTTTTGACTTTTGAGGGCAGAAGAGAGAGTCACTCGCGGGCACCACCACCAGGCTGCAATAGGTGAGCGCGAACGCGGTTTGGTTGAGAAAGGGAATCTGATTGGTCCGAGCTACGAGATCGTACTCAGGCATCTCGGAAAAGATCCATCTGGTGTCTAGAATGGGTGATGAGGGAATAGTAGAGCTGATCATTCCGTGTGGCTTAGGGGATGTGGAGGACAGAATGGAAGGAGAAGTCGGGGCGGAGCCAGGCCCTCCCTTAGGAGAACACCTATGTAAAGCCATGGCAAGGAAGAGCCAATGAGAACAAAATTTCAATCTACCTAGTGACTGCTGACGTCACTCAGCAACCATTGGTCCACCCGAGGCCCCCCGCACGTGCCCTATTAGAAGCTTAGGCGCCGGTGGTCGGTGCGAATGCTCACTCGTGTTTAGACCTGCTGCTTGGTTACCGGTCCCAACGGGAGGCTTTTGAGTGGTGCTGTTGTGGCAGAGAGGTTGGCTTTTCCAAAATTGTATTGAGTAATATTCGCTCATACCTGCTTCAGAAGTGGGTAAGGGCCAAGGGGCCATGTGAGGGGAAGGGCCTCTGAAGCTGTTGTCTTACAATGAAGATTTTTGACTTTTGAGGGCAGAAGAGAGAGTCACTCTCGGGCACCTCCACCAGGCTGCAGGAGGCGAGCTCCAACATGGTTTGGTTGAGAAAGAGAATCGGCTATCGGCAGAGCTAGGAGATCCGACTCAGACATCTTGGGAAACATATATCAGGTTACCAGAAAGGGTGATGTGGAAAGATCACAGCTGATCCTTCCATGTGGCATAGGGGTTGTGGATGACAGAGTGGATCAAGAAGTAGGGGGCGGATCTGGGGCCAAGGAGGCGAGCGCAGACGCCATTGTGTTCGGAAAGAGAATTTGATTCCGCCGAGCTACCAGATCCGACTCAGGCATCTGGGAAAGATCCATCAGGCTGCCAGAAAGGGTGATGTGGGAATAGTAGAGCTGATCCTTCCCTGTGGCGTACGGGACGTGGATGACAGAATGGACGGAGACTTAGGGGGAGGAGCCAGGACCAAGGAGGCGATCGCGACTTGGTTCGGTTGAGAAAGAGAATCGGCTTAAATAAATAAATCCAAAAAAAAAGGCTTGGGGCCAGACTGTGGTTCACTTGGGAGAGTGCGGTGCTGATAACACCAAAGCCAAGGATTCGGATCCCTGTATAGGGAATGGCAGGTTAGCTCACTTGGGAGAGCGTGGTGCTGACAACACTACGTCAAGGGTTAAGATCCCCCTACCGGTCATATTTTTAAAATTTTTTTTTTTATTATTTTCATTTTGTCAATATACAATGTAGTTGATTATTATGTCCCATTACCGAAACCTCCCTCCCTCTTCCCTCATCCCCCTCCTACTCAAGTGTGTCCCCTAAATTTGCTTGGTATAAGAACTTCAAAAAAAAATTGTGTTTGTTATATCTTCCTCTCCCCCCCCTTGTTTTTTTTTCATTGTTGTTGTTTGTTTTTTTGTGTGTGTTTGTGTGTGAGAGAATGTGTGTGTGTGTATGTATGTGTGTGAATTGATTCATTCACCTTTAGCTCCC
>NW_007746616.1:0-8656 GCF_000696425.1 Galeopterus variegatus | reverse complement strand
TTTTTTTTTTTTTTTTTTTTTTTTTTTTTTTTTTTTTTTTTTTTTTTTTTTTTTTTTTTTTTTTTTTTTTTTTTTTTTAGCTCCCACCAATAAGTGAGAACATGTGGTATTTCTTTTTCTCTGCCTGACTCGTTTCACTCAGTATTATTCTTTCAAGGTCCATCCATGTTGTTGCAAATGGTAGTATTTCATTCGTTTTTATAGCTGAGTAGTATTCCATTGTGTAGATATACCACATTTTCTGTATCCACTCATCCGATGATGGACATTTGGGTTGATTCCAGCTCTTGGCTATTGTGAAGAGTGCTGCAATGAACATTGGGAAACAAGTGTACCTTCGACTTGATGATTTCCATTCCTTTGGATATATTCCCAGCAGTGGGATAGCTGGTCATATGGTAGATCTATCTTCAATTGTTTGAGGAACCTCCAAACCATTTTCCATAGGGGTTGCACCATTGTGCATTCCCACCAACAGTGTAAGAGAGTTCCTTTTTCTCCGCAGCCATGCCAGCATTTATCTTTCGGTGTCTTTTGGATTTTTGCCATCCTAACTGGGGTGAGATGGTATCTCAGTGTGGTTTTGATTTGCATTTCCTGGATGCTGAGTGATGTTGAGCATTTTTTCATATGACTGTTGGCCTTTTGTATATCTTCTTTAGAGAAATGCCTGCTTAGCTCTTTTGCCCATTTTTTGATTGGGTTGCTTGTTTTTTTCTTGTAAAGTTGTTTGAGTTCTTTATATATTCTGGATATTAGTCCTTTGTTGGATGTGTATTTTGCAAATATTTTCTCCCACTCTGTTGGCTGTCTTTTAGCTCTGTTAATTGTTTCTTTTGCTGTGCAGAAGCTTTTTAGTTTGATATAGTTCCATTTGTTTATTTTTCCTTTGGTTGCCCGTGCTTTTGGTGTCATATTCATGAAGTCTGTGTCCAGCCGTATCTGCTGAAGGGTTTCTCCTATGTTTTCTTTAATAAGTTTTATTGTATCGTGGTGTGTATTTAAATCCTTAATCCATTTTGAGTTGATTTTAGTATATGGTGAGAGGTATGGGTCTAGTTTCAATCTCCTGCATATGGATATCCAGTTATCCCAGCACCCTTTGCTGAAGAGGCAGTACCGACCCCAGTGAATAGGCTTGGTGCCTTTGTCGATGATCAAATGGCAGTAAGTGCGTGTTTTGATTTCTGCATGCTCTATTCTATTCCATTGATCAGTGTCTGTGTTTTTATACCAGTACCATGCTGTTTGGTTATTATAGCTTTGAAGTATAGTTTAAAGTCAGGTAGAGTAATACCTCCAGCTTCATTTTTTTTTTTTTTGCTTNCAAGAACACCAATCATATTGAATGAGATTTCACCCTAATGATTACCTCTGTAATCATCTTCTCCTAACCCTTATTATCTCTGTAAAGACCCTTTCTCCAAATAAAGTCACATTCTGCTTTACTGGGAGTTAGGACACCACATATTTTTTTTGTGGAGATACAACTCAATTCGTGACAATTGTTTTGACTATTCTGGGTCCCTTACATTTCCATAGGAATTAAATGATTCGCTTGTCAATTTCTGCAATAAGAAGCAGCTAAGATTTTGTTAGAGATCACACTGTATCTGTAGACCAGTTTGGGAAGTATTGACGTCTTAACCATATTACGTGAAGTATTGCCATCTTAACCATATTAAGTCTTCTGCCTCATGAACATGGGATGTCATTCCATTTAGTTAGGTCTTCTTTAATTTCTCTCTCTCTATCTCTTTTTGTTTTTTGTTTTTTTTTTTTGGCAGCTGGCTGGTATGGAGATCTGAATGCTTGATGTTGGTGTTTTTACAATTTTTATATTTATATCACTATCAGATTGTTCGTTGTGTACAGAAATAACAATTTCTGGATTTCGACCTTGTAGACCATCATTTTTATGTATTTATTTATTCATTCATTCATTCATTCATTTACTTATTTACTTACTTACTTTTACTTACTTATATACTTACTTACTTACTTTTACTTACTTACTTAATTACTTACTTACTTTACTTACTTACATTGTTATTTACTTTTACTTACTTACTTACTTACTTATTTACTTACTTACTTAGTTACTTACTTACTTACTTATTACATACTTACTTACTTACAAAAGATGACTAGTAATGGGATCTTACCCCTTGACTTGGTGTTGTAGCACCACGCTCTCCCAAGAGAGCTTACCGGCCATCCCTATATAGGGATCTGAACCCATGGCCTTGGTGTTGTCAGCACCGCACTCTCCCAAGTGAGCCATGGGCCACCCCTATAGCTGTAGATGTGATAACATCTTCGAAGGCCAATTCACACCGTGAAGCTTCCAAACATACTTCCCAGTAACTTGGAGGTGACTCTCAGTCCCCAAAAATGCAACCAGAGCTCCCCCCGGGCAGCAGATCTCTTAGACCCACCCTTCAGACCCTGAAGTTTTCGGTCCGAGCTACCAGATCCGACTCAGATATCTGGGAAAAAGCCATAAGGCTGACAGAAATGGTGATGTTTGAATATTAGAGCTGATCATTCCGCGTGGCGTAGGGGATTTGGATGACAGAATGGAAGGAGAAGTAGGGTGCGGAGCCAGGCTAATGAGGCGACCGCCGACGCGGTTTGGTTTTGAAAGAGATTCGGCTTTTTGCTGAGCTAGGAGATCCGACTCAGACATCTTGGGAAAGATCCATCAGGTTTCCAGAAATGGTGATGTGCAAAGAGTACAGCTGATCCTTCCGTGTGGCGTAGGGTTTGTGGATGACAGAGCGGATCAAGAAATAGGAGGCGGATCAGGGACCAAGGAGGCGAGCACGGACGCGGTTTGGTTCCGAAAGAGAATCTGATTCGGCCGAGCTACCAGACCTGACTCAGGCATCTGGGAAAGATCCATCAGGCGGCTAGAAAGGGAAATGTGGGAATAGTAGAGCTGATCATTCCGTGTGGCGTAGGTGATGTGGATGACAGAATGGAAGTAGAAGTAGGGGGCGGATAGGAGAGCAAGGAAGCGAGCACAGACGGGGTTTGGTTCCGAAGGAGAATCTGATTCTGCCGAACTACCAGACCCGACTCAGACATCTGGGAAAAAGCGATCAGGCTGACTGAAAGGGTGATGTGGGAATAGTAGAGCTGATCATTCCGTTTGGCGTAGGGGAAGTGGATGACAGAATGGAAGTAGAAGTAGAGGGCGGAGCCAGTACCAAGGAGGCGAGTGCAGAGGCGGTTTGGTCCCGAAAGAGAATCGGCTTTCGGCTAAGCTACCAGAACCGACTCAGACATCTGGAAAGAACCATTAGGCTGCCAAAAAGGGTGATGTGGAAAGAGTACAGCTGATCCTTACCTGTGGAGAAGGGGAACTGCATAACAGAGTTAACGCGAACCAGGACGTTGAGCCAGGCCCAAGCTTAGGATTGAATTGATGTATAGCCAAGGCAACAAAGGGCCAATGAGAACGAACTTTCAATCTACCTAGTGACTGCTGACGTCACTCGGCAACCACTGGTCCACGAGAGGCCCCTGAACGCGTCCTCTTAGAAGATTGGGCACCAGGGCTCGGTGCGAACGCTCACTCCTGTTTAGACCTGCTGCTTGGTTTCCGGTCCCAACGGGAGGGTTTTAAGTGGTGCTGTTGTGGCATAGAAGTTGGCTTCTCCAAAATCTTATGGAGTAATACTTGCTTATACCGGCTTCAGAAGTGGGTAAGGGCGAAGGGACCAGGTGAGTGGACGGGCCTCTGAAGCTGCTATCTTACAATGAAGAAGCTTTTTGACTTTTGAGGGCAGAAGAGAGAATCACTCTCGGGCACCTCCAGAAGGCTACCGGAGGCGAGCGCAGACGCGGTTTGGTTGAGATAGAGAATCGGCTTTCGGCCAAGCAAGGAGATCCGACTCAGTCATCTTGGGAAAGATCCATCAGGTTGCCAGAAATGGTGATGTGGAAAGAGTACAGCTGATCCTTCCGTGTGGCCTATGGGACGTGGATGACAGAATGGAAGGCGACGTAGTGGGTGGAGCCAGGACCAAGGAGGCGATCACGATGCGGTTCTGTTGAGAAAGAGAATCGGATTTTGGCCGAGCTACCAGACCCGACTCAGACATGTTGGGAAAGATCCATTTTGTGGCCAGAAAGGGTGATGTGGCTAGAGTTCAACTTATCCTTCAGTCCTGCGTAGGGGACGTGGATGAGAGAGTGGAAGGAGAAGTAGGGGGCGGAGCAAGGCCGAAGGAGGCGAGTGCTGACTCGGTTTGGTTGAGAAAGGGAATCGGCTTTCAGCTGAGCTACCAGAACGGACTCAGACATCTGGAAAGGTCCATCAGGCTTCCAGAAAAGATGATGTGGAAAGAGTAGAGCTGATCCTTCCCTGTGGAGTAGGGGAAGTGGATGACAGGGTTATCGCGAAGTAGGGGACGGAGTCAGGACCAAGTTAGGAGAGAACTGATGTATAGCCATGGCAACAAATAGCCAAAGAGAACGAACTTTCAATCTACCTAGTGACTGCTGACGTCACCCAGCAACCATTGGTCCACCCGAGGCCCCTGCCTGCCTCTCTTAGAACTCTTGGGCGTCGGTGCTCGATGCGAATGCTCACTCCTGTTTAGAGATGCTGCTTGGTTACCGGTCAGAACAGGAGGCTTTTGAGTGGTGCTGTCGTGGCAGAGAGTTTGGCTTCTCCAAAATGGTATCGAGTAATATTCGCACATACCGGCTTCAGAAGTGAGTCAGGGCCAAGGAGCCATGTGAGGGTACGGGCCTCTGAAGCTGCTGTCTTACAATGAAGAACCTTTTTACTTTTGAGGCCGGAAGAGAGAGTCACTCTGGCACCTCCACCAGGCTGCAGGAGGCGACCGCGCCCACGGTTTCGTTGAGAAAGTGAATCGGCTTTCGGCCGAGCAAGGAGATCCGACTCAGACATCTTTGGAAAGATCCATCAGGTTGCCAGAATTGGTGATGTGTAAAGAGTACAGCAGAATCTTCCGTCTGGCTTAGAGGTTGTGGATAACAGAGTGAATCGAGAAGTTGGGGGCGTATCAGGGACCAAAGATTCGAGCCTGACGCGGTTTGGTTCCGAAAGAGAATTTGATTCTGCCGAGCTACCAGATCCGACTCAGACATCTGGGAAAGATCCATCACTCTGCCAGAAAGGGGGACGTGGGAATAGTAGAGCTGATCATTCCGTGTGGCCTCTGGGACGTGGATGACAGAATGGAAGGAGACCAGGAGCAATCAGTTTCTGGCAGTAGGGGGCAGATCCAGGACGAAGAAGGTGATCGCGATGCGGTTCCGTTGAGAAAGACAATCGGCTTTCGGCTGAGCTACCAGAACGGACTGAGACATCTGGAAAGATCCATCAGGCTTCCAGAAAGGATGATGTGGAAAGAGTACAGCTGATCCTTCCGTGTGAGTAGGGGACGTGGATGACAGAGTGGAACGAGAAGTAGGGGGGGAGCCAGGCAGTGAAGGCCAATGGGGAGGAGGCGAGGTGGATGAGGGAGAAAGCACACGTTTCTGGGCTCTCCATGGCTGGCCGTGTGATCCTTCGGTGTGGCTTAGGGGTTGTGGATGACAGAGTGGAACGAGAAGTAGGGGGCGGAGCCAGGCAGTGAAGGCCGGTGGGGAGGAGGCGAGGTGGATGAGGGAGAAAGCACACGTTTCTGGGCTCTCCATGGCTGGGCCTGAGATCTCCTGCCAGCGATGATGCTAGGCTTTCCTCCCTCCATACATTCCTTAGAAGGTGGGACGGAGAAATGTTGCTGGGTTCGAGTGCCCAAACCGTGTATCGGTGCAGCCAAACATAAACAAAACTTTCGCTGGTGTTTGATGCCTTTAGAATTCTCCTCAGAAATCACTTTATTTTATTTATTTATTTATTTATTTATTTATTTATTTATTTATTTATTTATTTATTTATTTATTTATTTATTTATTTATTTATTTATTTATATATTTTTTAAAGATGACCGGTAAAGGGATCTCTTTACCCTTGACTTGGTGTTGTCAGCACCACGCTCAGCCAGTGAGCGAACCGGCCATCCCTGTATGGGATCCAAACCCGGGGCCTTGGTGTTATCAGCAATACACTCTCCCGAGTGAGCCACGGGCCGGCCCAGAAAGCACATTATTGAAGACCGCGAAGTGTCTTAACTATCAAAATGAAGTCCATACAGCGTATAATTTGTCAAGTACATGTTTTGAATCACCATTAAGGAATGTAAGTTAAAAGAAAGTTCGTGGGCTGTATAATTCCCATGATACATCAAGTCCTGGGGGCTGAAAATTCTTTGAATCAACTCCCATATGCATTGTAAATCAGGCTACACCTATTCCTATGTGTTTCTTACTGAAGGATGGGAGAAGGAAAGCCTCAACCTGAGGAAGATATCTGCACATTGTTTTATAGGGAAACTCGTGTATTGAACTCAGGTGTGCTGATTTAAACTGCCACTAGCAACAAGAGTGTATAGCTTTTATTGCAAACTTACCAGCATTTGCAGAGTGTAATTTTTTTTTTTTTTTTTTTTTTTTTTTTTTTTTTTTTTTTTTTTTGCAGCTGGCCAAAAAAAAAGTATGGAGATCCACATACTTGACCTTGGTGTACTTAGCACCACACTCTACCGAGCGAGCTAACGAGCCAGCAACAGACTAATTTTTAAAATATCAGTTGAAATATAATCTCTATACCATCAAATTCACCCCTATTAAGTGTACAATTCAGTGGAGGATTTTTGTTTGTTTGTTAGTTTTTTATAATGATCCGAGCCCATGGCCTTGGTGTTATCAGCACCATACTCTCCCGAGTGAGCCACGGGCTCGCCCCAATTCAGTGGTTTTTTAGTATATTCAGAGAGTTATGCAACCATCACCACTATCTTATTCCAGAATATTGTGTCACCCTAAAAAAAAGCTTGGTACCCTTTAGCAGTCACTCCCCAATCCCTCTTTCTCAACTGCTGGCAACCACTAATCTACTTTCTGTCTCCAGTGTACTTCCTGTCAAATCTATAGATTGGCCTATTCTGGACATCTCATATAAATGGAATCGTATAATATGTGGATTTTTTGTCTGACTTCTTTCACCTAACTTGATGTTGTCGAGGTTTATCCATGCTGTAGCTTATATTAATGCTTCATTCCTTTTTATGGCTGGATAGTTGGTTGTATGGATACACCGCATTTTGTATCATCAGTTGATAGACATTTGGGTTGTTTTCACTTTTTTGCCTATTATAAATAATCCTGCTATGAACATCCGTGTATAAGTTCTTGTGTAAACATATGTTTTAATTTCTCTTGGTGTTAAAGGTAGGAGCAGAATTGCTGGGTCATGTGGTTTAAACTCTGAGTTTAATCATTTGAGAAACTGCCCAGACTGTTTCCCAAAGAGGCTGTACCACTTTCTATTTCCCTTTAGCAATGTATGAGATTCCAATTTCCCCACATCCTTCTATCCACCTTACTGGGTGTGAAGTGGTATCTTATTTTGATTTGCATTTCCCTAATGACTAAAGTTGTTGAGAATCTTTTCATGTGCTTATTGGCCAATTTGACATCTTCTTAAGAGAATATCTGTTCAAATCCTTTGCCCATTTTAAAATTGGATTATTTGTCTTTTTATTTTTGAGTTGTTCGAGTTCTTTCCACATTCTGGATACAAGTTCCTTATCAGATATATGATCTGCAAATATATTCTCCCATTCTATATCTTCACTTTCCTGGTGGTGTCCTTTACAACTCAAAAGTTTTTTGTTTTGATGAAGTTCAATCTATTGTTTGTTTTATTGCTTGTGCTTTTGCTGGAGTGTCTAAGAAATGATTGCCTAATCCAAGGTCACAAAGATTTAGTGCTATATTTTCTTTTAAGAATTTAATGTGGTTATCCAGATATCCCACTGTCATTTGTTGAAAAACTGTAGTTCCCTATTGAATTGTCTTGGCACCTTCGTTCAAAATCAAATTGAGGGCCGGCCTGTGGCTTACTTGGGAGAGCGTGGTGCTGACAACACCAAGTCAAGGGTTAAGATCCCCCTACCGGTCATCTTTAAAAAAAAAAAAGAAGAAAGAAAGAAAAAAAGAAAATCAAATTGTACATAAATCTAAGGGTTTATTTCTGGACTTTCAATTCTATTCCATTAATTTATGTGTTCTATCCTTATTTCACTACCACGCTATCTCAATTACTATTGTTTTGTCGTAAGTTTTAGAATTGGGATTTGGGAATCCTCCACCTTGTTCTTCTTTTTCAAGACTGTTATATAAGTTTGCTAGGAATACCATAACAAAGTATCATGATTTGGGTGGCTAAAACAACAAAAAGTTTATGTCACAGTTCTGGAGGCTAGAAGCCCAAATTCATGATGTTAGCAAGGCTGGTTTCTTCTGAGTGCTGTGAGGAAGAATCTGTTTCATGCCTCTCTNAACGAACTTTCAATCTACCTAGTGACTGCTGACGTCACTCACCAACCATTGGTCCTCCCGGTGCCCCTGCACACACCCTCTTAGAACGCTTGGGAGCCAGGGCTCGGTGCGAATGCTCACTCGTGTTTAGACCTGCTGCTTGGTTACCGGTCCAAACGGGAGGCTTTTGAGTGGTGCTGTTGTGGCCGAGAGCTTGGATTCTCCAAAATAGTATCGAGTAATATTCGCTCAT
>NW_007746615.1:12399-13434 GCF_000696425.1 Galeopterus variegatus | reverse complement strand
ATATGTTTATGGCCACATGATTTTTCCAGTTGGTGGTGCTTCCTCGGTAATATGAAATTTGCTTTCACACACTTTGTTTCCAAAAAAAAAAGGAAGAGAGAATAAGACACGTACAATAATTTCCCCCTTGATAGATATCTTTTATTTGTATCTGATTTAATAAATCCTCCTCTAGCATGTAAGTTCATTTTTCACTTTTANAATAATATCATGTTCTTCTAAAACTAAAGAAAATTGTGATGGGAAATTTGGGTGGCCATCATGTGAATTCCCATCATTCATGCAATCAAGGTTTGAAAACTGAGAAGTATTGGTGTTCCTCAAGTGAAAACCCTACCATAGAGATGAGTGCAGATTTCTGTGGCGCACGCTTAAGGGAGTTTTCCGATTTCCACTTCAATGCTTTCATAGAATTACTTTGGGAGGTGTCCATGTTAGTGAGAGTTTGCAATCCATGTGGAAGATAGTAAAAACAGCCTGACTGAGCTATGAGAAGATACTGACGCAGCAAACACAAGGACGGTGGATGTTCCTAGAAAGCCTTAGAATGCTCAATGTTGTCAATATTGTAATCTCAGAACCTTCCTCACATGTCTCNAAAAAAAAAAAAAAAAAGGAAGAGAGAATAAGACACGTACAATATTTTCCCCGTGAATAGAAATGTTTTCTTTGTATCTGATTTAATAAATCCTCCTCTAGCACGTAAGGTCATTTTTCACTTTTATTGACGTGGAAAGTCATAAACACACACACTGTATGTTAAAATTACCTTTTGGGGTGATCCTTCTCTGGAAGGAATAATTGCTTATTTGGTAGTTAAGAGGTGTTTTTCTACCTCCAGGTCTAAGAGATGTTCATGTGTCTTTTCTTCCTTGAGTTTTCATGTTGTTGAGTACATTTTATTTCTGTTGTCCACTTGGACTAGATTTCCACATCGGTTATGTATGTGGGATCCAGTGGCCTCATTCTCCAAGTGCATGTATCAAACATTCCCTGTGAATGCGAACATATATTTTTACCTACATGTGTATATCG
>NW_007746615.1:8862-11403 GCF_000696425.1 Galeopterus variegatus | reverse complement strand
ACTAATTTCTGTATGTCTTCAAGAAAGGAAGAAAGAGGTCAATAATATCATGTTCTTCTAACACGAAAGAAAATAGTGATGGGAAAATTGGGTGGCCATCAAGTGACTTCCCATCATTCATGCAATCACGGTTTGAAAACTGAGAGTTATTTGTGTTCCTCAAGTGATAACCCTACCATAGAGATGAGTGCAGATTTCTGTGGTCCACGCTTAAGGGAGTTTTTCGATTTCCACTTCAAGCTTTCATAGAATTACTTCCGAAGGTGACCATGTTAGTGAGAGTTTGCAATCCATGTGGAAGATACTCCAACAGCCTGAGTGAGCTTAGAGAAGATACTGACGCAGCAAACACAAGGACGGTGGATGTTCCTAAAAAGCCTTAGAATGCTCAATGTTGTAAATATTGTAATCTCAGAACCTTCCTCACATGTCTCGGAGAATTTTCGACATGTATCCTTGAGAAGGACTAAGCCTTCTTTTCCTTTAGGATTTACCGTCCCACTCGATTTTCAAATCATTAGATGTGGGCATATGAACCTTCGTGTTGTAGAAGAAAAATGGCCTGTCCAAGATGTGCACATCCTAATCAACTGTGAGTAGTTTATAATAGAGAGCTGTAGACAAAGAGCCGATGTAATTAGATTAAAAATGTTAGGCGGGGTGGTTTCTTGTGGATGATCTGGGTGGGCCCAATTTTACGAGAAGGGCCCTTGGAAGGAAGAGAAGGTGATTGTTGAGGGAATGATAGGACGGAAGTCGGGGTGAGAAGGATGCAGGGTCATGAGGCACGGGACGGGAGCCTGGTCAAGAAGACGGAAAAGGGAAGGGGTTGGATCGATTTCCTCGTACCGCGAGAAGGAACGCATTCCCACGCACACTTTGATTTGGGCCCCATAGACCCACGTTGGACCTATGTCAACCAGAAGTGTCAGATAGTAAATTTGTGCTGCTTAAGACATCAATGTTTTGGCCATTTGATACATCATGAATGCGAAAGTAATCCTTCCTTCCAAATCTTCCCTGCCTGAACTCGACATTGATGTGAGTAGCTCTTAGGACTTTTGTAAGGCTCCCTCGTGCTTCTTGAGTTAAATTCTGTGCGCTATTGCAGAGCTTGGACTTGGAGTGCAGGCTTCCTCTTGTCCTAAAATACACGATCCCAGCCTGACACGCGATTCCTAGTATGTGTCGAGGGGAGAATTTCAAGGAGCAATTGTCTTGATGAAATCTCCTCAGCGTTCTGTACCGGGTAAAGCATGTGCAAAAGCAGACCAGATATGTGGAGTGCAGTCAGGTATTTTCGACCATATTGTGACCTCCTCAGCATTCTTATCTTAGGCATTGCTTTTGATTCAGCTCTAATGAAAGGAAGAGTTTGCCTGCTCCACTCACTGATAAAGAACATGATAAAGGAAGTCAATCACACAGAAGGTGGTGCTGAGAGATCGTCATTGGGAGAACAAAAGCAGCTGGCTCCTATGGTATCCCAATCATTTCCCCAGTGCTCCTTGAAACAGCTTTGTTTTTGAAGCCATGCAAAGGTAGCACTAAGCATGCAACCTGAGGCAAGTGATTTTGCCTCCTTCAAGGCTGATTTACTCAGCTCTTTTATGGGGGCTGTAATGTGCACCTTTCCAAAATGCATGCTCTTGGTAGAGCGAGTCGAGGTGAATGCTCTGGCTGGACACATAGCATGCAGCAGGCCCTCACTGAATGTTCACCACTCCCCCATTGTTTTTCTCATCGGAAACTTTAGGCAAGTGTCAATGAATTTCCGACTCATCCTCCAGGAATGTCACACATCTGTGGCTCATCGAGTGGTGAACCCACGAGAAGCACCATTCTGTCTCTCATTAAGAAAGTGGCCATAGGGGAAACCTCCAAATTTTTGCACAGAGCTGTATGAGACCTTGTCCTCCCCACTGTGCTTTGGCATTTCTCTGCATCAATTGGTTTTTCTTCAGATGACCCAGGTTCCACCCTTCGGTAACCATCCCAATGCCTGTCCATCTTGACTTTGAAGAATGTATCGTTCCCTTCCCTAGTTGAATTCAATCCAGTTCTCTTTTTTTCCTGAAAACTGTGAGTTTGATTTTATTTTTCCTCTTAATTGTCTTCATCTCAGAGAACANTAAAGATGTTAGGAGGGGTGGTTTCTTGTGGATGATCTGGGTGGGCCCAATTTTACGAGAATGGCCCTTGGAAGGAAGAGAATGTGATTGGTGAGGGAATGATAGGACGGAAGTCAGGGTGAGAAGGATGCAGGGTCATGAGGCACGGGATGGGAGCAGGGTGCAGAAGACGAAAAAGGGAAGGGGTTGGATCGATTTCCTCGTACCGTGAGAAGGAACGCATTCCCACGCACACTTTGATTTGAGCCTCATAGACCCATGTTGGACCTATGGCAACCAGAAGTGTCAGATAGTAAATTTGTGCTGCTTAAGACACCAAGGATTTGGCCATTTGATGCATCACGAATGCGAAAGTAATCCTTCTTTCCAAATCTTCTCTGCCTGAACTCGACATTGATGTGAGTAGCTC
>NW_007746615.1:8354-8839 GCF_000696425.1 Galeopterus variegatus | reverse complement strand
CCTTGAAACAGCTTTGTTTTTGAAGCCATGCAAAGGTAGCACTAAGCATGCAACTTGAGGCAAGTGATTTTGCCTCCTTCAAGGCTGATTTACTCAGCTCTGATATGGAGGCAGTAATGTGCACCTTTCAGGGATGCACGGTCATGGTAGAGAGAGTGGAGGTGATGGCTCTGGCTGGGCACATAGCACGCAGCCTGCCCTCGGCAAATGTTTGCATATCCCCCATCCTTTCTTCTCCTCAGAAACTTTAGTCAAGTGGCAATGAGTTTCTGGCTCATCCTCCAGGAAGTTCACACATCTGTGGCCCATTGAGTGGTGAACTCACCAGAAGCACCGTTCCATTTCTCATTAAGAAAGTGGCCGTAGGGGAAACCTCTTCATTTCTGCCCAGAGCTGAAGGAACCTTGTGCGGCTCAGCATGCCTTGGCAATTCTCGTTATCAACTAGTTTTCCTTCAGAGGACCCAGGTTCCATTTGGGAGCCGA
>NW_007746615.1:5368-8302 GCF_000696425.1 Galeopterus variegatus | reverse complement strand
AGTTTCTGGCTCATCCTCCAGGAAGTTCACACATCTGTGGCCCATTGAGTGGTGAACTCACTAGAAGCACCGTTCCAATTCTCATTAAGAATGTGGCCGTAGGGGAAACCTCTTCATTTTTGCCCAGAGCTGAAGGGACCCTTGTGCAGCTGAGCATGCCTTGGCAATTCTCTTTATCAACTAGTTTTCCTTCGGAGGACCCAGGTTCCATTTGGGAGCCGAACTAATGCCCATCTTGACTTTGAAGAGTGCGTTTTTCCTTTTCCTAGTTGACTTCCATCTACTTTCCTCTTTTTCCTGAAAACCCTGAGTTTGATTTTATTTTTCCACTTAATTGTCTGCAACATATAGAACACAGAAAGTTTTTTTATGTTCTTCTGGGGCCCAGAGTTTATGAATGGATCACAGGGAATACACCCGTTGCATGTGTACGTTAATTCTCAGGACCGTGTACTGATTTATCTTCTACTCATACAATGTTCATGTCAGGAAACCAAGTGCGCTCAGCCCCCAGGAGGTCAGGAATCAAGGCCCAAGCTTGGCTGCCACTAGGGTGATTGCTCATTGCAATGTCTCTTAGGATGAATGCAATGATTCCAGGGTGCCAGTTCCATGACATCCAAAGAGAGGTTGCGCAAAGCAAAGGCAGAGCCAGGTACACCAAGGATGTTTGTCTTACCTATTGGTGATGGGTTGTACCAGTGGCCTTCCGGAATTTGAAGAAGGTGAAATGCTCCCTTCACTGGTGAGAATGCTGAAAGGCAGTGTCTATTGGTCACAGAGTGGGGAGGAGTATTTGGGAAGAGCTTGGTAGACAGAAAGTGTTAGTAGATGAAAGCTATAACGACTCCTAACGTTAGAGAAGCTACTCCCAATATCCATCCTTCTGTGACAAATCAACAGTGCATATCGACTTGTAGTGAATTGAACAATACGAACAAAACAGAAGAGGAAATGCTCCCTTCACTGGTGAGAATGCTGAAAGGGAGTGTCTATTGGTCACAGAGTGGGGAGGAGTATTTGGGAAGAGCTTGGTGGACAGAAAGGTGTTAGTAGATGAAAGCTATAACGACTCCTAACGTTAGAGAAGCTACTCCCAATGTCCATCCTTCTGTGACAAATCAACACTGCATATCGACTTGTAGTGAATTGAACAATAGGAACAAAACGAGGAGAACGAGAAAGACAACGAATAAAGCAAGTGCGCTTGCCTTGGAATCGAGGAGACCGGGCACAGATCTGCTTCTTTTGATGAATAGCTGCATGGCAAATCTTTTTCCCATGATCAAAATGGGAGTGCTGTCCTTGGCTGTGCAAAACAGGAAGGGCCGTTGTGAGATTTGAATGAGATAAACAACGTAAAACGTTACTCCAAATTAAGGCGAAGAAAAGAACTGCTATAAACCAACCAACCAACCCACCGGCTCACCAAACAAACAACCACACCACCAAACACCCAACCCACCATCCAACCCACCAACCAACCCACCAACCAGCCAACTCACCCACCCACCCATGCACCAGCAACCCAACCAAGCGTAACAAGCAACAAAATGGCAACGACATAGGATTGCAGGAGAACTCAAATTTTATTAGAAAATTTGTGCTAGGAAGACAGTTACATTGAACATGACAGAGTTAAGTAAGTTGGGAGGAGTTTTGAAAGGCAATGCTTGCATCTAAGAAGATGTTCAGTACTGATCGTGACAGAGTGCTCCCCAGCCAGTCGGAAGAGATTTTCTGCTTTTAAGGTTCCATAGAGGCAAAAGCTGACGACCACTTTCCCGGTGTTGAGACCAGGAAAGCATGTCAATGTGCTGGAGATGAGCAGTCCCTGGCTCACTGAGCAAGAGCAAATGAGGAAGTGTAAGATGGAAGGATTGTCACGTGCGTCCCTTCTGAAGATTCACAAGCATTGCAGGAAGAAGGGGAGGAGAGTGGTCGGTGTGAGCATGGTGATTGTCGGCAGAGCTTAGGGAGCCAATTTCTGGCAGGAACAGGAAGTTGGACAAAAGGGTTGAGGAAAGAGGCCTGCGGTGGGTGTTGAGTGTACAGCAGGTGGATCAGCAGCAGCAAGATGGGCAGCAGCAGCAGCAGCAAGGCTGGCAGCATCCGCACCCACAGCCACCATGGCAGCAGGGCGAGCAGCCGCAGCCACAGCCGCAGCCACAGCCACTGCCACAGCCGCAGCCACAGCAAGGACTGCAGCAACAGCAGTGGCGGCAACAGCAGTTCCTGCAGCAGGAGTTGTGACAGCAGTGATGGCAGCAGCAGTTGCGGCAGCAGCAAGGTTGGCAGCAGCAGCACCCACAGCAGGTGGGCTGGCAGCAAGGGGAGCAGCAGCAGGTCATGGTGTCAGGTGTGGAGGGTGGGCTTCTGTTCAGAAGTGTGATTCCCAGATTGTGAGGACTCCCTCTATTCAGGGGCTTTTATACACTGCCCCCCCTCCCCCACCCAATTTGGGACCAATGAGCAGGAATTTTCCTTCTTGGAGTTTGTTTACCATGGTCCCTAGGGAAACGGCCCAGGGAAAATGTTGTTCTCTAAATATGAGAAGTCCTTGGAAAGATTTGTAGACATCCTGAGCAGCGTGGTGTTTGCTGTGATCATCCTCTGGTCAGGTGATAGGTCCTGTTGCCTGGGGAGTGTCAGAGCAGTCGTCTTTGCCAGCTTGTTTCTTTGGCTGTAGGGAGAGTGGGAAGTGTCCCACAGGAGGGGCATGATGCTGATAGGCTCAGAGCAACCATGTGGAATCCATAGCTGGGTCTCAATGTGCTCGCTCTGAAAAGCCTGATCATTGAGGTGTACCATAATTGCTGAATTCACCTGCTGCAACCATGGCACAGGTTATCCCAGTTGGAGCAACGTGTGCTTGAGCCGAGGGTGGTGAGCATGATCATTTTCACCAACAAGTCATCACCAAAAGCAGGACGA
>NW_007746615.1:3412-4797 GCF_000696425.1 Galeopterus variegatus | reverse complement strand
GGACGCCCAACCGGCATATTATTTGTGTCCATAAAAGAGCAAATTATATGCCACGTGATGATACCTCAGGTCCCTTCCTCCAAACTGAAATTGACATATGATCGGAGTTGAAAGAGCCGTGTGCACAATTAATGTGTGGCTTGATTGATTAAGACACGAGGAAGAGTTCATTCCTCATTCGTGTCAGGAAATAGAGCTCAATGCGGAGGCAAGTGGCTGCCCTCATGATTCTCCGTAACGCTATACTTCTCTTCCTGCTTAAGGGATCTAGGTGTTCTGATACGAAAGGTACCCGAATTTTGAGTTTTATACAAATGCAATTTTATTGCACGTATATATTTTGCTTTGCTTCTTTGGCTCCAAATTATGTGTGTGAAATTTATTGACCTTCGTGCCTGTAGCCGTCGTTTGTTCACTTCCATCGGTCCCGAGTATATCCTTGTAGGAAGGGACAGCGATGTATTGATGCCTGCTATTCTTGATGGGTATTCGTCCCTCGTCAGGGGCTTCTGGGAGTATTGCTCCCGGGAGTATGGCANTGTGTAGTATGATGGACGACAGTCTTAAGGTCATGTACACATCATCCCCTATGGCGTCCTAGAAATGTCCTCGCCTTACCATTTTTACGTACGTGTGCATGCTTCCTGGATTTGTTCTTTGTTCCATGTTTCTGGAATTCTTTTGTGTGTGGAATGTGAAGGAGAACAATGGTTTTTTTTAATGGGGCTGAGAGTTCAGTTGTGCTGAGATGGTGAATTGAAGACAGCAGTCTTTTCCCCACTCACCTGCCATGCAGACTTTTTATAAGGCAAGTGAACTTCAACGAGGGGCTCTCCTTCTGGTGTCTCCATTCTGGGTCCTCTATTCTGGGCGCAGAACAGGAACCAAGTGCCTACTTCTTCTCCTTTAGTATCGTTTGGGTGTCAAGGCTGGCCTTCAACTTCTGAATCGGCTTGGTAGCTNTTGAATTTTATACAAATGCAATTTTATGGCACGTATATGTTTTGTTTGACTTCTTTGGCTCGAAATTATTGGTGTGTCATTTATTGACCTTCGTTCCTATAGCCGTCGTTTGTTCACTTCCATCCTTCCCGGGTATATCCTTGTAGGAATGGATAACGATGTATTGATGCCTGCTATGCTTGATGTGTATTTGTCCCTCGTCAGGGGCTTCTGGGAGTATTGCTCCCAGGAGTATGGCAGTCTACAATTGTTCTTCAGGTGCATGCATTTCTGTGGGATATTTTCTTGGAGTGCCATTTTGGCATTTTGAATTGTGCATAAGCTCCACCTTCGATGAGAGTTTAAAAAAGCTCTCTGAAAAAGTTCCTGCATCTTATATTTGTCACTGCCTTACGTGTCCTCCATTCCTGATATTTGCCCAC
>NW_007746615.1:0-2248 GCF_000696425.1 Galeopterus variegatus | reverse complement strand
CTCCAACCAAGATGCACGTTGAGGACAGCATAAGGCTGGGATGTACAACCTGTCTGCGGTCCCTTATTCCATCCTTCATCTCACCAATATTTATTGAATGACCATTAGGTGGCATAATAGTCTACAGTGGCATGCAGTGGAAAATGAGAAAACCCTGAAATGTTTCGCAGAATTAGTGACGGGGACCTGAGGAGGAGAGTGTAGCAATTAGGAGCAAATGGAGAGAAGCCGAGAAGGATTCCCATCGTAGTTTCGTCCACACAAATACTGTCATTTTACCAGTTCTACTTTTCCAAACGCACCGAAGACAGGGTGTTTTCATCTGGTGAACTACGTGTACGAAACCCGATTTGTTCTAGCTTTGCCTTTTCCTCCAGAGTAACCAGGTTGCACGTTAATTCCTATCTTCATGTGCCACATATGTTTATGGCCACATGATTTTTCCAGTTGGTGGAGCTTCCTCGGTAATATGAAATTGGTTTCACACATTTTGTTTCAAAAAAAAAAAAAAAGGAAGAGAGAATAAGACACGTACATTATTTTCCCCATTGACACAAATGTTTTTTTATTGTATCTGAATTAATAAATCCTCCCCTAGCATGTAAGTTCATTTTTCACTTCTACTTACGTGGAGAGTCATAAACACAAACACTGTATGTTAAAATTACCTTTTGAGGTGATCCTTTTCTGGACGGAATAACTGCTTAATTTTCAGGTAAGAAGTGTTTTTCTACCTCCAGGTCTAAGAGATGTTCATGTGTCTTTTCTTCCTTGAGTTTTCATGTTGTTGAGTACATTTCATTTCTGTAGTCCACTTGGACTAGATTTCCACATTGGTCGTGTATGTGGGACCCAGTGTCCTCATTCTCCAACTGCATGTATCAAACATTCCCTGTGAATGCGAACATATATTTTTACCTACATGTGTATATCGATGCCTCCTTTTATTCATGACATCATTTCAAATTGTCTTGTTTTTCCTTCTGATGAATTTGAGCAGGGGCTTATTGGTGTAAGGAAAAAAGATTTTAGAAAGCACCAACTTCTCTTCTGTTGACTTCCTTCATTCTGTATGTACATTTTCTGAATTTCCATTGTCACTTATCCGTTTCCTTCTAACTTTTTGGCAATTAATTCTTCTTTCTGTGACTTACTCTGTCTTCTCTTCTTTCTGAAGCTGAATACGACATTCATTCAGTTTTCATTTGATTTCTCGGTAATGTTGATATCGAGGGTTTGACGTGTTTCTTACTGCATCCTTTTGAGGAGATCCTGCAAGTGTTGACAGGGAGTGTGTTCATTGCAATCCATTTTCTGAGATGTTTCAATTCCAATGATAAAGATTTCATATCGGTACTCCAAGTCTGTACCTCTCTTCTCACCTCCATTCGTCCAAAAATGCATTGTGTCTATTTTTCATAGAGAACATTTCCCTAGGTTCTTGTTACTTATTTCTGTATGTCTTCAAGAAAGGAAGAAAGAGGTCAATAATATCATGTTCTTCTAACACTAAAGAAAATTGTGATGGGAAAATTGGGTGGCCATTAAGTGACTTCCCATCATTCATTCAATCAAGGTTTGAAAACTGAGAAGTACTGGTGTTCCTCAAGTGAAAACCCTACCATAGAGATGAGTGCAGATTTCTGTGGTGCACGCTTAAGGGAGTTTTCCGATTTCCACTTCAAAGCTTTCATAGAATTACTTCGGGAGGTGACCACGTTAGTAAGAGTTTGCAATCCATGTGGAAGATACTCCAACAGCCTGACTGAACTATGAGAAGATACTGAAGAAGCAAACACAAGGACGGTGGATGTTCCTAAAAAGACTTAGAATGCTCAATGTTGTAAATATTGTAATCTCAGAACCTTCCTCACATGTCTGGGAGAATTTTCGACACGTATCCTTGAGAAGGACTAAGCCTTCTTCTCCTTTAGGATTTACCATCCCACACGATTTTCAAATCATTAGATGTGGGCATATGAAGCTTCGTGTTGTAGAACAAAAATGGCCTGTCCAAGATGTGCTTGTCCTAATCAACTGTGAGTAGGTTATAATAGAGAGCTGTAGACAAAGAGCCGATGTGATTAGATTAAAGATGTCAGGAGGGTTGGTTTCTTGTGGATTATCTGGGTGGGCCCTATTTTACGAGAAGGGCCCTTAGAAGGAAGAGAAGGTGATTGGTGAGGTAATGATAGGACGGAAGTCGGGGTGAGAAGGATGCAGGGTCATGAGGCACGGGATGGGAGCA
>NW_007746614.1:12258-13233 GCF_000696425.1 Galeopterus variegatus | reverse complement strand
GCTGACACCTAAAAGTCAAATATGCATTTATAGTGAGGCTTTCTGCTTGTGCCACTGGATAACATTTCATAGTTCAACGTCTTCTTGGTTATTGTGAATTTGTGGTAGACCTGATTAGATTGCTTTTGTTTTAATTAGTACTATGTTTGTTGCAAAGCTTGGATGAGCTCTGGTGTTTTCTTACTGTTCCCTTGGACTTACATTACTAGTCTTCAGTTAATACAGTTTGTTTGCATAAACCATTTATAACCACCTGTTTAGCTTTTGAAAGAGCATTCAGCTTTTGAAGGAACATTTTACATGTTTTAAGCCTCCCATTTTTTCACCTGATTAACACCGATGAAACAGGTTTGCACGGTATAACTGATGGTGAGTGATAGATTATCAGGCAGCATTTTCCTTTCTGTTTGGTTCATTACACAGGTGCACACCTTACAATCAAAGGGNAGCCGACATGCATATGAGTAGGGTCACCACCGATTCCGAGACAGAAGGGTTAGACAAGACACAAGACTTTCAGTGCCAAAACCAGTGAAGTCCCAGGCAAACTGGATGAGTTGGTCACCCTGCACAAGTGAACCATCCTGGAAGCAGATCCCCCAGCCCTAGTCACGTCTCCAGCTGACTGCAGTTCTAGTCAACATCTTGCATGTGACCTTCTATAAGACCCTGAGCCAGAAACACCCAGCTAAGCCCCTCCCAGATTTCTGACCATCACACAATGTGAGATCATAAATGTTTGTTGTTTTTAAGCTGCTAAGTTTCGGGTTAATTTGGTTCCACACAAATAACAAACACATTACGTTTTAAAAGTATTTTATAATGGTTTAATATTTAATAAAGTGATCATTTCACCACCTAGAAAAGCTGACTTATTCGGTGTATGATGTAGGAACAATTGGGTAGCCATGTGGGAAAAAGACAGGAGCTTTACAGTAAAATGATCATCAGATGTATTTGACAACACCTACAAGT
>NW_007746614.1:3668-6808 GCF_000696425.1 Galeopterus variegatus | reverse complement strand
TAATGTAGTTCTGCAATTGTGGTGATAATATATTTTTAGATGATACTTTCACAAAACAAAACCTAGTAAGGGCAGTAAAATGATTTCACACCTAGAAGGCACTGGTACCCCCAGAAATAAGCCCAATCTAAACTGACACATTTTCTTCAATTGTTGTAGAATGTTTCTTCTTTATTTATTTATTTATTTTTTTTGTTAAATTTTTATTTTGTCAATATACACTGTAAGAATGTTTCTTCTTTAAATTTTCAATCCAGTGGCGCAGCTTCACGGCTGGTCCCGCTTTCACCCCCATATCTTTCATCATCACGTCAATCGTGAGTTGTAGCAGGGCATTCCCATCAACTTCCTACAGAGAGAAGGAAATTATACTAATTAATAATGCTTTCATATTTCATCAGAAAGAGGTTACTTCTTTATATACAAGAACATGTAAAACAAACAAGACAGCAGCTCATTCCAGATGTGTTTTTTTGGAATATGAATCTTCTTTATGAAAACTATTAAAAATACAATTTGGACAGTGAAGCATCATTTGATAATTTATAAATTTACTTCGAATTTTAGGATCAAGAACTTTTAACCTAAACTCTTAAAAAACTGAACTCTGTCAAACTACCTAATTTTAAAAACTGAGTGTTGAATAAAATACTACATATCTCCAGCGAAGAGGAAACGTATAAGTGGTAGAAATGAATTTCAGACAGTCAACGTTCTGAGCAGGGCTGGCAATGAGAGTAAACCCACATCAATGCAAACTGGGAGTGTGCTATACACAGCTGTGCTTATGTTGAAACCTACTTCGCTGTCCGAGGCTAATTAGATACTAAAACGAGGTACTGATTTTCTCACCATAGTGAAAACGGTACATCGGACATGTGGCCAGTAACTTTATACGCCAGGACACACGGTCAAAATATTACTCGATAGTCAGAAGGCATCCTCCTAAATGTTCTTGTTATGTTAATGGAGCAACTTCTGCTGCTGAAGCACATTACTGGGTTTTCACAAATTCCAGTTTAAAAATAAAACTATACTTAAACACGTATCACTGTCTGAAAAGACCTGAAATCCCTTATGACACCACTTTTGTCATGCAACTTCTATACGTTTCCGAGTAAGTACAACAAGAAATTTAAAGAAAAGAGAACTTAGAAAAATGTAGCCCACCCCTGGGCTGGTACCGGAGGGCAGTAAAGAAGTGCCCGGCAGAGGGTTATCAGGCACGACAGGAGGCTGATATGCATCTGCAGACAAGCGTCGAGGACTCAGGCTGAAGAACATCTCCCGCTCCTTCTGCTCCTGCTCCATGACCAGTGACTCCTGATCTGTTTCCCGGGATTCCTCCGATTGATAAAATCCCCCTTCGGGGATGCTCTGGTAATCAATCTCCTGCCTCCGCACTGGTGAAGTTGGGCTATAACTTACACGGTAGGACAATGAACTGGGAGACCCCTGCTTCCTCACTCTCTGGGATTTACGTCTCCTAGACAGCCAGTAGTTATAATTTCTGAAAGCATATCCAAATGGCTTCTGAAATGACAGAAACCCGCCATAAATCAATGGTGAGTAAAAAAGGAAATAAAATTAATACATATACATTAATATTTACTTTCCATGCAACATTACTTTGTATTATTAAAAATAAAGGCTCTATTTTGATTATATAATGAAGTTTTATTCCTCTTCCACCCTACATTTTAATTGTATTTCAGGTATTATAGTTACAACCATTAAAATGGTCACTGTCATGCATTTATCGGACCTAAACTTCAGCTTTCTTGCAGCAGAGCCTTAGTCCGCCATCTGCTACTAAGGCAAGTTTCGATCAGCTGAATCATCACCTCTTGGGAACTTGAGGCCATTTAGTATAGTAGACACTAGGACAGCCATTGAAAGAACAGATCGTTAACCTACCATTTAAGGATCTAACATTTCTCACATATGGAAAAATCAGGTGATAGGGAGCCCCCACCATTCACAGGACTCAGTATCCAACTGAAAGGCCTGCACAGAGGTCATTCAAAGGCATTACGGTAGGAAAACTGGAGAAAAAGGTACATTACATGGTGCCTGAACAGGTTGGCGAGGGGGCCTAATGACTGAGGATCTGCATGTTGTAGAAACAGGATCACTTCATCCACGGACCAGGCTGAAGGGTCCTCAGAGACATAGGGGTCAGGCTCCACTGGTGAACTTGTAGCTTCAATGGGGAGAAAGAAAGACAAATCATACATGACCTACTCAATATGCTGAAAGAAGATATTATTAGGTCGGGAGTAACGGTCTCATTCCTCAAATCTTCTGTTAAGTACCCCAGCAAGGAGTGAAGAATAAAATTGTAAAATCTAGTGAAGGCCTGTGTGAAGATGCTGTAAGGATGGCTGCACAGGAGCGTCCCATCTGACCTCCCCCAAACAACAGAAGCAGCTTCAGAAGTAACCTTAGAGTCTCACACGTAACAGGCACTCAATAAAAGTTATCATTACGAATATCACCTAAAACCATCCCTCAAAAGTAAACACACAGCTTCCACTACCATGCATCAAGGATGCTGATGAATATGGTTCAATAGTGCTATTTGTAATGTGTGTCACTGCAAACTCACCACAACCAGAAGGGCCGTAGATAGGTGGTACAGTATGTTTCTTCCCCAGGAAGACTGAGAGACTCTTCATTTCACGGGTATATACTGAACTGGACTCTCCCTGGGTCAGCAGGGCTGCAGGTGGTGCCCCGAAAGCCGGGGCATTTGGAAGGATGCTGTTGTTGTTACCTGCCCCTGGGCTGGTACCGGAGGGCAGTAAAGAAGTGCCAGGAAGAGGGTTATCAGGCACGACAGGAGGCTGATATGCATCTGCAGACAAGCGTCGAGGACTCAGGCTGAAGAACATCTCCCGCTCCTTCTGCTCCTGCTCCATGACCAGTGACTCCTGATCTGTTTCCCGGGATTCCTCCGATTGATAAAATCCCCCTTCGGGGATGCTCTGGTAATCAATCTCCTGCCTCCGCACTGGTGAAGTTGGGCTATAACTTACACGGTAGGACAATGAACTGGGAGACCCCTGCTTCCTCACTCTCTGGGATTTACGTCTCCTAGACAGCCAGTAGTTATAATTTCTGAAAGCATATCCAAATGG
>NW_007746614.1:0-542 GCF_000696425.1 Galeopterus variegatus | reverse complement strand
CACTTAAGATACCACTTTCTATTGACCTTAACCTCTCTTGTACTTCAGGGCAGAAAGACTACTCTTCCAGCACCACAACTGCTTTAAACGCTAGTATTTCTAACCTTGAACAAAGAATTAAATGTTACGTGGCTTTTGGTTTTTAAATAATCCATCAGTGCCATGCTGTGGACAAAATACGAAACACTTAAACACCTATTTTTCTTGATAAATTCATCTCTAAATCACCTCAAAACATTTTTTGGAATGAGAAAGGGTAAATCTATAAGTAAAAAGACAGTAAATAACCATTAAATTTCAGTATAATAACGCTTTATTCTAAGAATGAATTAAGAACTGTAGAAATAATTTAAAAATAAACACACTTGGTAGCTATGTATATCTTTGCTTCCAAATACATGTTAGAAATGACCCGAATTGCATTATACTGATTAATAACCAAAATAATATGGCATGGGCGATAGATTAGTATTTATACAGATATATCTTCTTATCCTTGCATAGTGCCTTGTGCTTTTCAAAGTGCTTTCACATAATTATGT
>NW_007746613.1:11055-13234 GCF_000696425.1 Galeopterus variegatus | reverse complement strand
GAGCTTTTGAGGCCACACACAGTACAGCATCAAAAACTATTTCCTGATGTACCTGTTCATAGCCTTGCATGTATTTTTCCCTCCTTTAACACATCCCAGGGCAGAACATGTTTCTTCTGGCTGACTCAAAGAACAAATCATAGAGTATGCCTTCAAAAGTTCTAAGACCAGGTCTAAGAGTGACCTCTATTATGTGTGTGTGTGTATGTGTGTGTGTATAAAATAGAGGCTCCTATCCTTAATTCAAACCTTCTGCTTTACAAGATTCTCATAGATACTCTCTCTCATTTCTGAAATGACAAGTACACAAGGAAATAACTCTCCACAAGTGAGGATAAAACCTAAACTTCTCACCAGAGCCCTTGAGACCCAGCAAGACAGAAGGAACAGCACATTCTAGGCTCTGGGAAAGGAAAGATTTGATGAGTTTGAGAGCCTGGAGCAAGTCAATGTAGCTGGAGCTCAGAGTAAGGCTTGAGCTCCTGAGAGGCCAGAACTTTCCAGGCTCATATACATATGTGAGAGAGAATAATCTTTCTGTATATCAGGGTCTTCAAAAGTTCGTGGAAAGATTAGTTTCTTTTAATTCTGTTTTTCCATGAACTTTTTGAAGTACCCTCACATATCTAGTCACTACACTTTACTTCTTTACTTCAAAACTTACATCAGCTTATAATCCATTCATTCATTCATTTATTCAGTTATTTGACAAACATTTTGAGAGCCTATTGTATCTTAGGTGCCATTCTAGGTGCTGACGATACAAGTAGAAGAGAAGGCAGACAGGTCCCGTTTTCATGGAATTTACATTCCAAGGGAGTCAGGATCAACTCCAAGATAAAACCTCAATTCCTTATCCTGGTGTTCAAGGTCCACTGTTGTGTTTTTTCTTCACCTGCATCACTGGACACCACTTTTCACCCAGGTACATCTTAGGTGAGGACACTGAAGTTTATTTATTTATTTATTTATTTATTTTAAAGATGACTGGTCTAACCCTTAACTTGGTGATGTCAACACCACGCTCTCCCAAGTGAGCTAACCAGTCATCCCTATATAGGGATCCGAACCCGTGGCCTTGGTGCCATCAGCACCACACTCTCCCAAGTGAGCCACGGGCTGGCCCACACTAAAGTTTACAGGGGGGGTAAAAAGGTCTTGTCCAAAAGCATACAGCCATTAAGCATTGAAGTTGAGATTCAATCCGTATAGGATGGTTTCAAAGCCTGGTGTTCTTGTATGCTTATCTCAGGTACTGGGCACATAGTACGGCCTCAAAAGCTATTTCCTGGTGTACCTGTTTCATAGTCTTGCTTATATTTTTCCTTCCTTTGACACTATCCCAGGGCAGGACATGTTTCTTCTGGCTGATGCAAACCACAAATCATAAAGTTTATCTTCAAAAGTTCTAAGACCAGGTCTAAGAGTGGCTCCCATTGGATGCAGACCCAGTGTGAGAGACGAGTGGATGCTGAGAAGGCTTTGTAAGCTGAGGAGACTCCGGGGGCTCCAGGTTTATTATAGACTCTAGGGTTTCTGAGGGCTCTACGAATTTAGTAGACTTTTCTAATTCCGGAGAGAATGAGGACTCCATTGTGATGTAGTTTCCACAGTCTTCTTTGGCTTGTTTATCTTGCTTTTCCTGGATGGGAGATGCAGATGCAGAACAGGGCAAAAAAAAAAAGAATGTTGGAACAGGTCTAGAGGTGAGACATCCAATCTTAAAAGGATATCCCTTTGAGCACAGGACAAAGGCAACGTGGAGCAGGCATTGGCTTAGCCTTTTCACAATCCCATGGTGGGAGCCTGAAACCCTGTCTCCTCTCTCTGGTCCTCCCTCTGTGCACCCCCAGTACCGGAGCCATCCAACTTTTTCCCAGACTCCTCTGGGAAGTTTTGCCCAATTCTCCCAGCCAGATTCAGTGCCTCTTACCACCCAGACCACGATAACCCCGTGGCTCAGCCCTGTTACTATGAAGTGTCTTTCCCACCAGCCTGATTGCTCTTTGAGAGAAAGGCCTGGATCTGACCCATTTCGGAGACACCAGCATTGCCCAGCGCACAGATTAGGAGATACTGCAGGAAATATTGGTAGAATTTAACAGATGCACGTTTTATCCACAAAAGGACATCAGCTCTTTACACAGAGTGTAAGGAGGGTGACAGAACACTTCTGGTC
>NW_007746613.1:6413-6681 GCF_000696425.1 Galeopterus variegatus | reverse complement strand
TACAAATATTTCCACGAACTTTTTGAAGTACCCTTGTACTACTTTCCATCAAGCTAATAAGTACGCAGCCTCCCACACCCACCTCAGACAGCACACTGGGGATTCTCTGCTGGCTTCTCCAGGGCAGCCAGTCCCTCCTTGGCTTTCTCTTTTATAACGTGCACTGAAAACATCTGTCCCATGACCCGTCTTATGACTCAGTATAGGCTCGACGGCCCTGAATTTTGGTGACCGAGTTTGGTACCTTTCTCCTTTTTCAGACCCTGAG
>NW_007746613.1:0-1123 GCF_000696425.1 Galeopterus variegatus | reverse complement strand
AAATATCTGCACTACACAGAAAGACATAGGCATGAGGTTGTTCACTACAACATTATTTATGACAAAAAAAAAAAAAAACCTACAAAAAATCTAAGTATCCAACAGTAAGTTGATGGTTAAGTAAATTATGATAATGTCCATAAATACTTAGAATACTATGCAGCAGTCACAAATAATAAAAGAAATCCACATGCTCTGATATGGAAAAGATCTCCAAAATACATTATTTTAGAAGAAGAAAGAGGACTTCTGGTCAAGATGGCAGAATAGACGGTCTCCAGCATCACTCTCTCCCACAAATCAACTAATTTACAACTATTAAAAAGTAACGACAGCCAAGCTGGGGCTGCTAGAGCTCAGGGGAAGAAGAGGAGAGACCTACAGAGTGCATGAAGGTGGGAGAAGCCACGATGAGAGAAAGAAAAAACCTCTTCAACACTTTTGAGCCCCGGCCACTTCCAGGCTGGAATTGCTGAGCCCACAGAGCAGGAGCCAGCAAAAGCCACAGCTATGCCCTTCAGATGAAGTTGCATGGAGGTGGCAGGGGAGAAGAGGGCCTTGGTGACCCCAGGACAGCAAGACCACTAATAGGATTCCTGTGGACCCACATAGGAGTGAGGAGCCACAACAACTGAAATAAAGGAGCCACTCAGAGGCCGGTGAGTCATCACAAGGGACCAGCGTATAGCCCTTTCTATGTGAAGTGTTTGCAGTGTGGGCAGTGGGGGAGATGGGCCCACTGGGAGAACACTGGGGCACAGCAATGGCAGCTGATCTGCATCCCAGTAAGTGAAGGATCACACGGAGGAGACTGGTCGGGAATATAGAATCGCATGGGGTGCTGTTTGATGAAAAGACTCAGGCCCAGACCAGTGTTTCGACACAACCCAGGTGCATTGGATTTCATAATCCTGGAAGTACCTATAAAGTCAACCATTTAAACCTGAGCTGCACAAAAAGCCTTCTGCAGGGAATCAGCAGCAAAGCAGCAATTTGGCTCAACCACAGAGCTCAAGTACTGCTCCCCACAGGAAGCTCCCCCACTTTAGAAGTAAGCAAAGAACAACAAATTAGTTCCAGTGCAGAGTTTAAGTTGTGGGAACAGCAAATAATCCAACACAGA
>NW_007746612.1:12734-13237 GCF_000696425.1 Galeopterus variegatus | reverse complement strand
GGGATCCGGGCTATACTATCTTCAAGGTCATCCTGGAGGTCAAGTCTATTCCAGACAGCCAGAAGGGCAAAAGAGCAGAGAGAATTGTATGGAGAAGGTTTTTCATGGGCCAAGACTGGAGCAGTTGCAGGTCACTTCCACTCATATTCACTGGCTGCATCTAACTCGAAGAGATTCTGAGAAATGTGGTCAAGCTGTGTATACACGATGAAGAGGAAATAGCTTTGGTGGAGAGCTAGCCAGTCTCTGCCACATTGTCCTTCATGGTGCTTCCCTCCTAAAAATGTCCTTTTTTGGGTAGGTCATCTGGGCTGGAATTTTAAGCAACATCCCTGTTATTGAAGACTCCACAGACTTCTTTAAATCTGGAGCAAGATCAATGGATGTTGTCAGGTAAAACTACCACCTTATTGACTCTCATCCCACCACTAGGGATTTTGACTTTGACTTTGACAATCACATCCAAATCCTTTGTTTTGGATGTTATCACTCCATCATACCTG
>NW_007746612.1:1394-9515 GCF_000696425.1 Galeopterus variegatus | reverse complement strand
CAGAGCCTCAAGGTCAGCCAGATGAGAGAGATGAGGGCCTTCTCAGGTCTTTTCTGGAGTCCAATTAACCTAGGATTGAATCCAAGTAGCACAGCTTACTAGCTGTATGACCTTGGGCTAGCCTCAGTTCCCTGATATGTTAGATGGGATAATAATAATATCCACCTTATAGGGTGGTTGGGAAAATCAAATTAGATGCTACACGTAAGACACTCAGCATATTCCCAGAACAGTGATTTTAGAAGAGCAAACTATGTGCAGGGATTGAACACATCAATTCACGTGAAGTTTCCTTCATCACATCCTACCAAACACAATGGAAATACCTCATAGAACGTGAGCACTTGGTGTGAGGAAAGGCAAGATAATTTCTTGCTGTTTTTTCCTTTTTTAAAATTACCGATTTCTCCATATGACATTTTTTTTAATAATTAAATTTCCTTTTTTATACCTTGCAGTGATATGAAATTTTATGCCAATAATGCTCTTTCACATATATTATCTCAATTATTCCCTGCAATAACTGTATGAAGCAGATATCATCTCATTTTATTGTTGAAAAAACTGAGCATCATAGAAATTAATTGACAAACATAAATTTGCTTGCTAGGCAATGGCAGGGAGTACAATTTAGGCAACACATATGTAATAGAAAGAAAGTGAAAATTGGGAGGAACTTAAGGAAAGAAAACCTTAAGTGGCACCAGTGGAGAGGAAACCTATCCACAAAGGCATTTTCAAGGATGTACATGAAGTATTAGTTGTGCTCCGTCAGTGCTGCCACTAGATGGTGGTGTTTCCATCATTTGAAGGTCTTTGAGTTCTCTTTCACCTGTGTAAGGAAGACAGTCAGATCTCTGTAAAGCCCAGCCTAGAGCACTTCTGTCATCAGTTGCTAACCTCCTGCCTCAGTGGCCAAGCTGAGCATCTTGAGGCCCAAATCTTACATACGGTTGACTCTTCCAGATGGTATGAACCAGGATCCCGTTGACTTAATGTCTTCCTCTGAGTTAGAGAAATGAGCTTCTTATTGCTATTTGTTATCAAATTGATAAGCACAGAATTTCATTGAATTAACATAATTTTCTCTTAGGTTTCAAAGGAGGTCAATGAAATGACAGTAAAAATGCCCTATCAGTGTTTCATAAATGGACAGTTCATAGATGCAGATGATGGAAAGACTTACGACACTATCAACCCCACAGATGGATCTGTGAGTAATTTAGTGTGGTCATGGATTTTTAGTTTATGCACAGCTGTAAAACAAGCAGACTTTAAGAAGCTACTTTATTCTATTGCTATGCCTCCAAGCACTTCTACAAACGTACTTCATGCATTTCTTTCAACTATTTGATTTTGGTACTGGCTGCTGTTAACCATAGTAACCTATTTCATAATATGAATATTTATGATGATTTAGACATATAGCTGTATCAATACACATCAGAGACATCCCTCAATGTAGAGCTACCTGTGGAAAAAAATTTTCAGACTTTGAAAACTCATGGCAAGAAATTCAGCTTCCCTAAGGCACTAGGAGAAATATGAGTTCATGGAAGGATTCGTATTGTCTTTTAATCCTATTTTTCCACTAACTTTTTGAAGTACCTTTGTATATAGTCATCCTAAATGTGTTCTTCCATAATGTAGTGTAACACATAAAGTACCAATTTCATATTCATAATTTTCATCTTATAATTGTTTCTTTTTCTTTATGGTATTGCTGGATGTATTAATTTTTCATCATAAAATTCTTTGGATTTTAATAAGTAATACACTATTTTCCTATTAACATGAGATTAATTTCAAGAATCATTTTTATATATCTCTTACATAACCTATTTTTACTTACACTGAAATAGACAATATGCAAAGTGGCCTATGCTTCTTTGGTGGATGTTGATAAAGCTGTAGCAGCAGCAAAAGATGCTTTTGAAAATGGCGAATGGGGAAGAATGAATGCAAGAGAAAGAGGAAGACTGATGTACAGGTATGTTTTTTATTTTTTATTTATTTTTTTGGCAGCTGGCTGGAATGGGGATCTGAACCCGTGACCTTTGTGTCATTAGCACCACACTCTCCCAAGTGAGCTAACCAACCAGCCCAGCTATATTTCTTAGAAAAGCAAGTCTGCTACCAATGGATCTTGGCTAACATTGCCAACATTTAAAGAATTCCTGCAAAACATTCTAGTATGCACCTATTATATATGTGCCTTCTGTTACTTGAATCATATAAAATCTCATATATGTGAGTTCCTGATTTTTGTATTATTGCTTGTATCAGTCAGGGTCCTAGTAAGAAAAGAAGTTTAGTAAAGGACTATTTACAAAGTCATAGGCAAGGTCAAGGGAATCCCACAAAGGATAATGAAGCACCCCACGCAGGACTAGCAGCAGGGGGAAGCTGCTACTCCTCCAAGGTCTGAAGGGACAAAGGGACAGAGGAAGGAACTGTCACTAGAATCTGGCAAGATCTGTAGCTGCAGAAGACCACACTACAGTGGTCTTTGGTGGAGGGACACAGCGGCTGCTAAACCACAGCCCATCAGTGAGGGAGCCAGGGCACTGAATCCCTCAACCTCTTTCTCCTCCTGCAGGTGCCTTCCAGTGAGAGAACAAGGGAGCCAGGTGATGGGAGTCTATAAAGGTCATCCTCCAGGGTCACAGAGCAGGGTGGAGAATGGAAATAGAAAAGCCAGTGGAGATATTCAGCACCCTGTTGTTTTCAAAGACAAATTTTAGATCTACTTGATGTGTAAAGAATAGGAGCAAGGAGGAAAAATACTAAGGCCTGGGAGGAGTATTTTAAATCAGTAACTAAGTATGCCAGGAGTTAATTCGTTTCTATCATAAATTCCATTTTCTGCTTGCCGAAAGCCAAATGTCTGACCTTGGTCAAAAGATATCTTACAGCAAGATCTGGAAGAAACATTGGGGGAAGGGGATTCAAGCCCTACTCTCGAATGGCCCAAAAGGAACAGCTCAGAGAACTACTGAAGGAAGGAAGGAAGGAAAACAAATGGAGGAGGTGAACACAAAAGATGAATTCTATTGCCTAGCCATCATGCAGTCCTGCACTTATCTTCCCACAGAAACTGGACACCAAACAGAAATATGTTGTGTTTGTGATTCATTCCATTTGTTTCTACCTTGTCCTCTTCCGTTAGTGCTGGAAACATTTCTATACCAGCCCCAAAATCCTCAAGGGCTATGGATTGCCCTCTAACCTCTTCCTGTACAGTCATGAACCATCCACATTCCCATTGTTTTCTATTATTGATCTCCTTGATTTACCATGGCTCAGTCACGGTAAATCACTGCTTCTTATACATATATGAGGCAAGTTATACATGCTTTCACCACCTTCTGCTTTCCCTTTGTAATTCTTGAAGCAAATTGTTTATGGAATTATTTGTTTAATATCTATCTTCCCTACTGGACTCTGATCTCCGTAAGGGCAGAGATGTGATCCATTTGTGTTCACCTCTGAATTCTCAGTCCTTAGGATGATACCTTATACGTAATAGGGCTCAGTCAATGTTTGATGAATGAATTTCTTTCACTGACCATAAAGACTTGCAGACCTACTGGAAGAGAACCAAGAAGAGCTGGCAACCATTGAAGCCCTTGATTCAGGGGCTGTCTATACCTTGGCTCTGAAGACTCACATTGGAATGTCTGTGCAAACATTCAGATATTTTTCTGGCTGGTGTGATAAAATTCAGGTAAGCATAAATGTTATTCATTCCAAAAGGAAAAGGGATTAACATTTACTTGTTTGTTCCAGGCACTGTGTCAGATCCACCTTGTATGTAGGTTTTCTCAACTATATAACATGGTTGTCTTAGTTCATTTTGCACTGCTATGACAGAACACCTGAGACTGGGTAATTTATAAAGCACAGAAATTTATTCTGTCACAGTTGTGGAAGCTGGAAAGTCCAAGATCAAGTCCAGAGATCAAGGTTTGGTCTCTGGTTCCAAGATGGCACCTTGTTGCTGTAAACTCTGGAGAGAAGGAACATTGTGTCCTCAAGTAGCAGAAAAACAGAATAGGGCAAATCCACTCCTGCAAGCCCTTTTTATAGTGGCAGTAGTCCAATATCTCCGCCCTCATGACCTAAACAGCTCCCACTAGGCTCCATGTCCCAACACTGTTGCATTGGGGATTAAGTTTCCAACACATGAATTTTGGGGGTCACATTCAGACCATAGCAAAAGTTATAATAACCATGTGAGGTAAATGGACAGCTATTATCTCCTTATTACAAGTAAGGAAACAGAAGCTTAAGGAAATGAATGCCTTTCCTAGAATCCATAGCAAGTAAACCATAGAATCAGGTTGAACTCAAGATTTTCTGAATCTAAATTGTAATGATATTCTTTGCACTTTACTATAATGCCTCCTAAGGGTATCTAGAGTCTTTTAGACGTATAGGGAGAAGCCTGGTATCATATAGGGGTTACAAATTCAAATGCCTACAGAGGCCAGAGAGCTAATGTAGATGATTGAAGCAGACTGATTATGAGAAAAATTTTGAGGAAGACATGAATACAATAAATATTTCATTTTCCTTTTACTATAAGATAATAAATAGCACATGTGTGATGGTAAATGACAATTATACTTGGCCTCAGCATTGGGGATACAAAAGGTAGGGCCCGTAGCAAACAGCAGAATGCATGCTGCTCATAGACTCATGATAGCCACTGCAGAACCAGCGATCATAGCCACATTCCCAGCAGCAAGAAGGAAGAAGTGGGGAAGAGGGAGGAAGTGGAGAAGGGATAAAGGGCTTTAAAAAGCATTCCCACCCTCCCAAAGTCTTGTGCTTCTATCTCTCCTTGGCCATTGCTATCTGCTAAGGAGAATGAGAAATATAATATTTTATCTGGGCACATTGCTGTCATCAATGTTGATATAGAGTCAGAGAGATCTGGATCCAAGTCTCAGCTTTGCCACTTACTCTTACCAGCTGATGTTAGAGTTATTTTATCTCTCTGAGCCTTACCTGCCTCTTCTGTAAAATGGTCACAATAATACATACTTTGCAAGTATGTTATGAGAATTAGAAATAAGTATTTATATACTGCAGTATTATACAAGTCTGCAACACAGTAGGTTCTTGCACAAAAATGTAGTTTTTATTATCGTTCAACTACAAAGTCATGCATATGTAAGTAGTTAGTAATAGTGGTTCAGTCCATATTATAAATCCAATAGCTCTGAATTATGAATTAAATTCTCCTCAATTATGAAATCCAAATAGCTCTGAAACCTGAAAATTAATTTGTTTGATTAGTTTAAATGCATTTGGTGCCAAACCCTGACCTGAATGAACATATGTATACTTATAATCTTTATTTATATCACTTAGAGTGAATATGCATGTTTTGCTGAGTAAATATTAACGTGTTTGATTATAGAGGGCTGCCTTAGATCCTACAGTGGGTAGTAGATAATGCAACATAATATAAGGTATATATACTATATTATGTTTTTAAAGTCCAAAACTTTTTAAATTCTTAAACACACCTGGCTAGAAGGGTTTCAGATAAGAAACTGTACACTTGTGTTAGTAATAGCAATAATATTTTATGTGGCAAAGCAAATGAATAGCTCCAGTTAAAGACCACTGTTGTGAATTCGTTGAGATTAAATCTGGCCATGTATAACAGAAAACCTAAGTAAGAAGTTTATTTTTCTCTCACTTTCAAGAAGCCCAAAGGCAAGCGGTCGGAGCTAGTATGTGAGATGCAGGCTCCTTCTCTCTTTCTCTGCCAGGCCATCCTTAGTACCATATGACCTCCACCCTCACAATGTCTAATGGTCTCATGATAACCGTCACAAGTGCCAGCCATTTCAGCAACATATTGAGCAGGAAGAGGAGGATGTGGAAGTGGAGGGAAGGGCAAAAGAGCACATGCTTGAGCTTAGCTTATGTTAAAGAGCACTCCCCTCCTAATGCCTTGTGCTTAATCCTCCATTGACCATCTCATCTGCAATGGAGACTAGAAAACACTGTGTCTTATCTGGGCACATTGCTGTCTCCACTATTAATACAAGGATTCTGTTACTAAGGAAAGAGGGGAGAATGGATATTGGGCAAGCGATTAACATTCTCTGCCAAGCCAAGAAATTGGGAATGGAGAGTAACTAAATTAGAAATATGTTTATTCACCTATGTTCCGTGGTGCTTTTGATAGAGAAATAGCAGTTCCTTTTTTGGTATGGATTTGCTTCTTATAAATCAAACTCTATCTTTTTATATCAGCTAAGAAAAAAAAGAGAGGACAGAAAATGGATTCTTTGAGATGAAACTTTTTTTATTCTTTAGGGTTCTACAATTCCCATCAATCAGGCCCGTCCAAATCGCAATCTGACCTTCACCAAGAAGGAGCCGCTTGGGTAAGACAAGGAGAGTGCCTCAAGGGACTCCTAAGAGTTTTGTTAGTTCGAGACAACCAAGGATGTCTTATTTCTTCCCCTGCAGTGTCTGTGCCATTATCATTCCCTGGAATTACCCCCTGATGATGCTGGCATGGAAGAGTGCTGCATGTTTGGCAGCAGGCAATACCTTAGTGCTCAAACCAGCACAGGTAAGAGGCCAAGGGGCCAGGTGCAGAATCTCCTCCTCTCCTACAAACTTAAAAACAGAGACATGCCTTTATAAATAGCATGTCTTTATGCAAAAATGGTATTGTATATTATATCTTTTTTCATATATCATAGACAGCTTTTCATATTAGTAAATATTCATTTTTAATAGCTACCTAAAGCATTGTGTAGAGATTCCATAATTTACAACTTCCATGACAATGGAAACAAGCATAGTGTACGTCAATGAAATCCTTCGAACGTCTACACACCAATTCAATTCCTGCAAAATGCCAAGTGTCCAATAATTAGAGAGTTATTTAGAGTCATTATGATACATTAAAAAAAAAAAGTTTTATGCAGGCATTCAAATTTAATTATCAAAAAAATTGTAAAGGTAAGGGAGATGAGGGAAAAGCATGCAAAAGAATCTACATAATTTTGGCAACTGTATAAAAACATATAGATGTGGGGCCGGCCCAGTGGCACACTCTGTAGAGTGCGGCACTTGGGAGCGCGGCGGCGCTCCCACCTAGGGTTCGGATCCCATATAGAGACCGGTCCGCTCACTGGTTGAGCACGGTGCGGGCGCGACACCGAGGGTTGCGATCCCGTTGCCGGTCGCCGTACGGGCGCGACACTGAGGGTTGCGATCCCGTTACTGGTCACGAAAAAAGACAAAAAAAAAAAACATATAGATGTGGATAACAAGGAAATACTTTAAAAAAATAGAACAGGTAGTTCTCAAAAAAATCTTTTAATGCTACAGTAGCTTTTCGAGAAAAGAATGTGGTAGCCAATTTAACACTAGCTGAGCATTTCCTATGTGCAGTGCATAGTAGTAGGCATTCTGGGGTGCATAACTCATGGAGAAAACTTGGTCTGTATCCTGGAAGAGTCTGCAATTCCTTACCTATCAACTCTTTTATTTCTTCTTTTAGAACTTAAAATATATACATATAAAACTTCATTTGGCATAGCTACATGGTCACATGGCTACAGTCAACTTGTTTTACTCATTGAAAATAATTTCATTAAAAAAATAGATATATATTCAAAATTTTCAAAATTCAAAAGGTACAACGAGGTAAATAGTGAAAAGTTTCCCTCCTGTCATTATTACTCAGCTAACCAGTTTACTTCCCTAGAGACAACCAATGTTATTAATGGTTATTTGTTAGTTTCTTAAGTATTCCAGCAATAGTCTCTGCATGTACAAATATATGTATATGAATATATACATATATATTTTTTAATCCATTTAAAAAAACAAAGGGGGCAAAGGGGAAATGGAAAATTGCTAATCAATGGGCGTAAAGTTTTAATTATGCAAGATGAACAAGTTGTAGATATCTGCTGTACAACCTTGTGCCTATAGCTAACAATACTGTATAATACACTTCAACATGTAAGAGAGTAGATCTCACGTTATGTGTTCTTACCAGAGTAAAATAATATTTAAAAACACACACACATACACAAATAACATACTATACATACTTACCAAAAAAATTTCTTTTTT
>NW_007746612.1:0-707 GCF_000696425.1 Galeopterus variegatus | reverse complement strand
ATATTCCATAATATCCATTGTAGAAATAAAACATTTTATTTAACCAATTCCTAAGTAATAGGTATTTAGATTTTTCCACCCCTTTGTTATCATAAACTATGCTGCAGTTAATAACCTTATAAATATGGCTTCATGCACATGTGTAAATATATGTATAGGCTATGTCTCTAATAGAAGAATCACTTAGTTAAAAGACCACATGTGCAAGTACCTGTGTGACAGACATTGACAAATCCTTCCATGGGAGTTGTACCAATTCACCAGCATGTAAGAGTGCTAATTTCCCCAAGCAGCACCACTCATTAAATGGTAATAAGCTAGTAGAGTGAAGAGAGGAGGCAGAAAATCTAGGCGAGTTCTCTTTAAAAAGTACGATGTTCAGGCCCCATTGCCAGAGATTCTTTTTTTTTTTTTCCTTTTTGTCTTTTTTCATGTCTGGCAATGGATCGCAACCCTCAGTGTCGCGCCCGTACCGGACCGGGACCGGCAACGGGATCACAACCCTCGGTGCTGCGCCCGCACCTCGCTCAGCCAGTGAGCGGGAACCGGTCTGTATGTGGGATCCGAACCCTCGGTGGGAGCGCCGCCGCGCTCCCAAGCGGCACACTGTAGCATGCGCCACTGGGCCGGCCCCAGAGATTCTGATTTAATCGGTCTAGGTTGGAGCCCAGGCATTGGCATTGCTTAAAAGATTCACATTTGTTTCT
>NW_007746611.1:0-13238 GCF_000696425.1 Galeopterus variegatus | reverse complement strand
AAAAAAAAAAAAAAAAAAAAAGTGTTTTAAGTTCCACCTCCCAGAGAGCAGAGTATCTACATAAATTATTTGGAATTTTCGGTAAAGAAAATTTGTCCTTTAATTCACATTTATTTATTTATTTATTTAACCACTTATTTATATCAGTATGTACTCGTGGTTATTTAATTTATACTTGGCTACTACTTTATTTTTTTGCTCAAATTCTTCCATCTTTGGCCATAGCGAGCCCTTTCAAGTTGGCTCCTGTATCCTTTGATATACTCCCATTCTTTTATTTATTATTTCGTTGCTTTCTGTTACTATAAATCCTCCTGGATCATCTTATATTTTCCCTACCCCAACCCTAGAATAACTTTAGATATTAGCCAGTGGGAACCTCTTCAAACAGGCTTGTGGGGTCTTTTAACATGGCCCTTAAATATTGAGCAATGTGTACTTTTTGACACAAGATGTTCCAGGTTCATTTTATACTTTCCTTACTCTGCCATGGAAACAGCCATTTCTCCTAGGAACCCTGGTTCCTTTCATTGGGGAATTGTATTTAGAAACCAAAGTCCACGTGATGAGTATATATCTGTTTCTTTTAAAATATAAAATTTTTATCGGACATTTGAATGACTTTTTAGAAGACATTTTAAAAGACTTTAGAATTTTATTCTTTTCTTTTTTGGCGGCTGGCCAGTACAGGAATCGAACCCCATACCTTGGTATTATCAGCACCATACTCTAAACAACTAAGCTAACTGGCCAGCTGGAATTTTATGCTTAGGCATACAACATTAGCTAGAATGCCATGGATCCAAAAAGTATTTTCTTGGACTTCGGTAGTATTGAAAACATTGAAAACTAGGAGCTATCTTATTGCAAACACGGACTTTACCTTAGACTTTTATGAATATAATAATTTATTATTGTAGCAAAGACTTTGGAAAACATACAACTATTTATATCATATTTAATCTTCCTATAACTGCACTTTCATTTAGAAGGAGAGAACCACCTCTGTCTTCAAATCACACTTAGGCCAGACATTAAATAAACCTTTGTTCGTTCAAAGTACTCTGATCTATTCATTACTATTACATTTGATTACTTAAAATGTTGAAAATATTCCACTGAATTGATTTTATGATCCAACAATGAATTAGAACTAGCAGGTAAAAAAGCACAGAGTACCCATAAAGCTTTCAAATAAATGGGTCTTATACTTAAAATACTGATTCTAACAATAATATGCTTCCAGAGTTTAATAATAAATTGAGCACTTATTACATGCCACTATGTACTCAGCACCTTTACGTATATTGCTTCACTTAATCCTTTCATTAGTCCTTTGAAGTGGACATTATTATTCTACATTTTACAAGAGTGAAGACTAAAGCTCCGAGATGTTAACTAACTCACCAAAAGCCACATAGGAAAGAAAAGATCAGGTCAGAATTCAAACTCTGTCCTTCTGATTCTAAAGTTCATACAGCCCATGGCTCACTTGGGAGAGCATGGTGCTGACAACACCAAGTCAAGGGTTAAGATCTCCTTACCGGTCATCTTTTAAAAAATATAAAAAATAAAAAAAATAAAGTTCATGCCCTTAACTGCGATACCAAAATATCTTAGTACTACTAGCAACTTAATTAAGGTGTAATGGGCATAAGAGTTAGGATGATAAGGGTTGCCTAAGGAGGATGGTAAAGGAAGTTAGCTTAAGAGTTGAAAAATGATACGATATGGTGAGCCTGGAATCAGAGGCCAATACAGGGACAGAACCCTGGACCTTGGTGTTATCAACACGAAGCTCTAAATAACTGAGCTAACCAGTCATCCGCAACCTTCTGAACATTCTTCTACTTCACTGAAGTCACCACTGGTACTACCACACTTCAGACGCTTAGTCCTGGATTGATGCATCTCAGTCATGAATTCTCTGCAGAGCAGGCAGGATACTCTTTCTTCTGAAAAAAATTATATCTCTCCTTTTTAATTTTTTGTCAAAATTACATAAAAATTTTATTTATTTATTTATTTTTGTCGTCTTTTTCGTGACCGGTAAGGGGATCACAACCCTTGGTGTGGTGTCACCCGCACCACGCTCAGCCAGTGAGCGCACGGGCCAGTCCTATATAGGATCCGAACCCGTGGTGGGAGCGTCGCTGCAGTCCCAGGGCTGCACTCTCCCAAGTGCGCCACCGGGCCGGCCCCAAAATTACATAAAAATTTTTAAAAATAAATTACTTTTAAAAGAATTTTAGGAAAACTTCACTGCCCCGCTCCCCTCCAATAATCATTTCCCCTTTTCCAGAGGCAACTACTTTTAACCATTCAGCTTATTATTTTGCTGTCTCCTATATCTTCAAATAATATGTGGGCATTATCTATTGACTACCTAATATAGAAGATGAGGCCTTAGCTCTCTTCCTTTCATTGCTTCTGTTACACATGCACATTTGCTATTACTCTTCCTCCCTTTTACCCATATTCAAATTTAGATGGGTTCTATATATATTCATATATTCAAGTTTTGTATATATTCATATATTCAGAGCTGATCCATAAGGTAAATAAGGATTACTTTTCTGTAATGAGTTTATATTTTTCTTAGAGTTTTCAATTATCTTACTTTAATTTGCTTAGTGCTCTAACTGCTTATCAAAACTTCAAACTCAAACTCTTCACTAATTGTCTAAATTTCCTCTCAAGATGTTCATTCACAGCAAGCATTCTATCAGGTTTATCTTGAAAAAATGTCTCCCAGAGATTTTATTTTTTACCTCCTCAAACTAGGCTGGTTACACTCTTAACACAAATATTCTGATACCCTTTTCACCAACATCCTGGGGATTCGCTTCACCTCTCCCCTGTGTTAGAATCTCTTGTTTAACCTCCAACTTTTTTTTTTTTTTGGAAGAACCACAATCTTCAATAATTTCTTTCTCAGAAAAAATGTGAGGAAATAAATTTTTAACACTTTTCTATGTGTTAAAATATATTTACTCTTACAGTCAATGATAGTCTGGCTGGCTATAAAATTCTAAGTTGAAAATTATATTCCTCCAGAATTTTAGAAGGCATCGATCAAGTATCTTCTTGTTTTCATTGTTGCTATTGAAAAGTCTAAAGCAATTTTGATCCTCCATCTTTTGTATGGGGTCATTCTTTTATATCTGGAAGCTTGTAATATTTTATTTTCATCTCAATTGTTCTGAAATTTGTTGATGATGTGCTTTGGTTTGGTTCTATTTATATATATCTCTGTGTTAGGCACTAAATGGAGTTTGTAATATTTTATTTTCATCTCAATTGTTCTGAAATTTGTTGATGATGTGCTTTGGTTTGGGTCTATTTATATATATCTCTGTGTTAGGCACTAAATGGAGTCTTTCAACTGGCACCACATGTCCTTTTCTGGGAAATGTTCCTGAATTATTTCATTGATGATTTCTCTCCCTCCTTTTTCTCTGTTCTCTCTTTTTAGGATGCCTACTCTTTGGATATTGTATCTCCTTGAACTGATATTTTAATTTTCTTATCTTTTCTCTACTACTGTCCATTTCTTAATTTTCTGGAAGATTTCCTCAACTTTTTCTTTTGACTTCTCTATAAAGGTTTTATTTTTGCTGTCATATTGTTAATTTTCAGAAGCTCTTTCTAATTTTCTAAAATAAATAAATATAAAATGTATGCACTGTAGCATGTATATTTCATAGAATTTTATATATGTATGTATAAATTTATTTATATAAAGTCCCGTTATGTTTTGGCAATATTAATAATATTATGGAATAATTATCTTTGTAAATTTGTCCTTGCTGTGGACTGAATTGTCTCCCCGCAAATCCATGTATTAGAAATTGAATCCCCACAGAAACAGTGTTAAGAGGGTAGGAAATCTGATTATGGTAATTGAAAGGTGGGGCCTTAAAGAAGTAATTAGATTGTGAGAACCATGCCCAAGTAAATGGATTAATTCATGGATGGTTTAATGGTGGTCATGGGCATGGTTGTGAGGGCTTTAAAAAGAGAAGAAGTAAGGAGTTAGCTCTCTCTTTCTTGCTTCTGCCTTTCTCGCCATGGAATAATCTGGGCCACTGCAGTCACCAACAAGAAAAGTCCCTTACCAGATAGATGTGTTCCCTGGACTTTGGACTTCCCAGCCTCTGAAACTGTAAGCAACAAATATTGTTTCTTTACAAATTTCCCAGTTTCAGGTATTTCTGCTATAAGCAACAGACATGGACTAATACAGTCCTCCTTGCATTGTCTCTGTCTCCTCCAAGTTGACCCACATTGCTGTCCTGACTGATGCTCTATCCATTCACTCACGACCTTGCTCACTGACTTCCAAAAAAAAGGGCTCCTTTAAACTTTCAGGGAAACAAGGCTGTGATATGCAAATTCTGTTCAGTTTCTTTTCTCTTTGGAAGGTATATGTAACAGTGGCAGTGTAGCTTATCTAGATTTGGGTTTGTTACTCAGATTTTCAAAACTAAAAATAAACAATAAATTATTTAGTGATAGGTGACACAAACTATAAAGAAAATCAAGGGACTAATTAACAGGAAAGTCAGGATAGTAGTTACCTCTGGAAATAAGAGAAAGAAAAATGTTTAACATGTTTCTTTAAATTAATAAAGAAAAATGTTTAACAAAAAAGGCTTCTAAGACACTAGCAATGTTTCTTAAACAGTACAATGGATTTATGGTTGTTCATCTTATTTTTTCTCTACTGTGTGATTTAGTTTATATGCTTTTAAGAATGTATGATACACTTATAAAAATTAAGTGTACACTTATGCATTAAAAAAAATTTTTTTTTTTTCTTTTTGTCTTTTTTCGTGACCGGCAACGGATCGCAACCCTCAGTGTCACGCCCGTACCGGACCAGGACCGGCAACGAGATCGCAACCCTCGGTGTTGCGCCCGCACCTCGCTCAGCCAGTGAGCAGCCGGTCTGTATGTGGGATCCAAACCCTCGGCGGGAGCACCGCCGCGCTCCTAAGCAGCGCACTGTAGCAGTGCACCACCGGGCCGGCCCCGTGCATTAAAAAATTTTTAAAAATTATTTACAAACAAAAAATAGGCATTTTCAATTTTACTGTAGAATTTCTTATGCTTTGGAAATTTATTGACTTTGCTAATTTTGATTATACCATTTCTATGAGGCATTTTGAAGGATAGCTTCAGATAATATATACTTTGTAGTACTTATTTAATATATTTGGAATAGGAAGTGAAACTATTTAGAAACACAGGTGAGATTTAACAGTATTTTCTCCAATTTTCAATATAAAGGAAATATCAAAGTCAAAAGGATGGGAAATACGTAACTCTCAAAAATTTTACTATCCAATAATTTCAAGAGTTAATAAGACAGAAGAGGGAATTGGTTTTATAAACCATATTTTTATTTAATTAATTAAGTTGGTTGAAGATGGCTTCACTCACATGTCCTGTGGTTTGTGTACAGGTTTGGAAGACTGTTGGGGGCCTGAAACTCCACACCCCTTCTTGTGAGGCTAACCGGCCATCCCTATACAGGATCCGAACCTGTGGCCTTGGTGTTATCAGCACCGCACTCTCCGCAGTGAGCCACAGACCAGCCCAAACAAACCATATTTTTAAACAGGCCATATCATTTCATAATGATGCAAAATGTGCAGCAAAGAAAATTTTTCTTTCATTCTTTTTTTTTAAAAGATGACCGGTAAGGAGATCTTAACCCTTGAGGTGTTGTCAGCACCACACTCTCCCAAGTGAGCTACGGGCCAGCCCCAAAGAAAATTTTTCTAAAACTATAAAGCACAGCAGAACCACAGTTCTGGGTGATTATGATAAGAGGAATTGGCTATAGTCCATATAATCTGCATGTATGTGAATTTGATTAAAATTGTTTTGCTTTAAATATATACTTGGTGATGTTGAGAGGAAAATACTTCTATATAAATAATTTTTTAATTGAAGCATAATTGATTATACATATTTTGGGGGTATACAGTTGGCTACCATCACCTGTGTACAACATTATATAAATAACGTTAAATCAGGTAGATGAAATGGAACACAAGACATTTGCTCCAGTTGAGGGTACATAGAGAATAATGTTTAGTTTTCATTTTTTAGATTTAACTAATCATTTGACCTAGTTTAACCGTTTTGTTTCTTTATTTTTCTTTGGTGAGTTTTAATTTTGTTCCCTGTGAATGAACCAATGAATTAAAAAAGGAGTTGCAGTAATGATAATGTCACACTGTAATGATAATGTTAAGGAACTGTAAGAGCAGGGCATGAGGGAGGTTTACTGGATCCATCCACTGAATAAAGTTAGACTCTTACCCATAAATAAGGTATTTTTTCCCTCTGCCAAACATTGTTAAATATATTGGTTTACATAAGAAATGTAACCAAATATACATTTTATGCAGACTAAGATAGAAAGAATACGCAGATCTCTTTTTTTAGGTTTTTGAAAATTTTAGTGATCTAAATTTAAGAATAACTGATTCTTATAAAAGCAGTTTTTCATTTATTTATCGATTAAACATTTCTGGAGTACATACAACATGTTGAGTATTTGCTAAGTGCTAAGTATATAAAGAGCAGGAAAAGACATGGTCAATTTCTTTGAATCTCATATTCTTCTGAGGGTATTTGTTGAGTAAAATTTTTGAAATTTTGTGAATTCATCTCCCCTCCTCAGGGCATAAAGAGTGAAAGAAAAGAGGAGAAAGAAAATAATGCTTGGGCAGGTCCTCAATTTTCCTTTGAATTCATCAGTTTGCTAATTAAATTGTGCGTTAGTTTTAATATCAACATAGTAACCATAAATCTCTTATTTACAAGTCATATTGTTTGTTTAAATGAGAATAAGCTTGGCATTTCTCATGACAGAGACCAAATAATATATGACTTTACCTGGGAAATAGTTTGAGAACTTGAAAAAAGTGTTAATACACCCAAGCCGTCTTGATATTTCGTTATAATTTTTTTCTGAAAGTCACTTATAAAGCTATTTTGTTTCTTTTCTGATCTTGCTTTGTAAATTCTTTTTTTTTTTTAAATCATGGCTGGAAAATAGAAACATTTTTCTTCTGTGCTAAGGATTATCTTCTTAGGGAAAAGGATGTCCTCGTCTTGATATTTCGTTATAATTTTTTTCTGAAAGTCACTTATAAAGCTATTTTGTTTCTTTTTCTGATCTTGCTTTGTAAATTCTTTTTTTTTTTTAAATCATGGCTGGAAAATACAAACATTTTTCTTCTGTGCTAAGGATTATCTTCTTAGGGAAAAGGATGTCCTTGGTAAGAGGACAGTTCGGAAAATAATATGTAATTTAGAGTGACTCAAGTAATAACTCTGAATTTCATTTTCTTATCATCCCTTACTCAAACACACCAGTTTTCTATGCAAACAGAGTATGAAAGCATGTTAATGTCATTGCTTTGTTTTTGTTATTGTCACTATTATTGCATTTTCAATGCAAAAAAATGTTCATATTAATGGATTAGAGGAAGAGTAAGGTGATCAGACCTTAGGGGATTGTATTACTAATAAGTTGTTTTTAAGTAATAATATTCAATACTAAAAACAAAATGTTAGGAAATAGAGAAAAAGCCCCAAGTTTGACTCAATTTACTCTACAAGTATTTTCAGACTTTCACTGTGTCAAGGCTGCACTAAGCACGTGGGATATATTGGTGAGAAAGATAGACTGAGTCCCTGTTCTCTAAGAACTTTCAGTTTATCAGCAAGAAAGGTGACTGAACAAGCAATTATAATAAAGTGAGACAAATTCCAAGTGGGGAAAGAACTGGGTTCTATTAGAGCCCAGATCAGAGTATCATAATGTAATCATGGGCGGAGGCGATACACTGTTTCCTGGAGAAAGTGAGTTATTGTGTGTGTGTTTGGGGTTTTTTTTTTGTTTTTTTGGTAGCTGGCTGGTAGGGGGAATCCAAGCCCTTGACCTTGGAGTTACAAGGCTGCACTCTAACCAACTGAACCAACCAGTCGATCCCCTGGAGAAAGTGAGTTTTAAACTGAGATCTTACAGTAAGAAATTGGACTGCATCTATAGCTGGGAAATATGGAAATTATCATGATAATACTTAAACACATATTCATAAACATTCACAAACTTGACATTTGGCAGGGAATTAATTTTATAAACTAGTTTACTAACATGATTATTAGGTGGGCATCATTATCCACACTTTAAAGAAAAAACATATTTAGAGATGTGAAGGTATAATTGGAATTCTAACCCCTTGAGTCAATATATACAGAGCTTAAGCTATTCCAAAAAAGGTATAAATATATAAAGTTTGACATAAAAAGTTTAAATCTTCTTGCATGTTACTTTTTTTAAAAAAGAGAACTAAGACTGTGTAATGTCCAATTAATCAGGAAATCTCAATGCATGCTGAATAAGGCAATGAAAAAGTATAGACTCAGTTCACCATCACTAATAGTTGTGGATTGAATGTCTCCCCACAATTTAATCCCGACTGTGACAGTGTTGAGAGGGTGGGAAATACTACTATGGTAATTGAAAGGAGGGGCCTTAAATAAGTGATTAGACTGTGAAGACCATGCCCTACTAAATGGATTAATAAATTGATAGTTTAATGGTGGTCAGGGGCAAGGTTCTGAGGGCTTTAAAAAGAGAAGGAGTGAGGAATTAGTTCTCTCTCTGCTCTGCCATTCTCATGATGTGACACCCCACATTACTGTAGAGTCATCTCACCAGATGTGTTCCCTGGACTTTGGACTGTAAGCAATAAATATTACTTCTCTACAAATTACCCAGTTTCAGGTATTCGTGTTATAAGCAACAGAAACGAACTAATACAGTAATCAAATACGGTTATTATTCCAAGATAAAAGGCAACAATTTTTTGTTATAGCCAAGCAGCCTTGTATTTCAAATATTTTCTTGATTTCAACATTATTTTAAGAATATGTTTGGCTGGCCAGTTAGCTCACTTGGGAGAGCGTGGTGCTGGTAATACCAAGATCACAGGTTTGGATCCCTGTACTGGCCAGCTGCCAAAATATATATATATATATAAAGCCACTTGTTTAAAAATCCCTGGAGAAAAAAGCAACTAAAAAAATAGGTTGGCGTTCCACAATCTTGGCCAAGTTATCACTGACAGAACCTCCTACCATACTGGATTATTGTGAGAAAACAAAATGTAACAATGTTCTTTGTAAACTCCTGTTTAAATTTACTCTCCTTCTCCAACTTTCTCTTCTTCTCTGAGAACTAGGACAATATTTTATTCCCCTTTCTGCTCCCAGTACCTAGTAAATAACAAATCAAGGAATATCTGCCACTTTTAATTGTTTCCAATCATATAACAATTGGACACTGTTGGGTAGAGAAGGGGGTTACTCTGTGTCACTACTCTTGTCTTCATGATCAGCTCTGCATTTATTCTGCATTTTAGACTTTACTGTGAGCTTGCCACAGAGAAAACTTTTAGGTTTGTAAAATTTTGGGAAACTACCATGCTAAACCATAATTACATAAGGCTGATATTCTCAGCCATTTTGACCCAAATTTACATATTATAGAATTAATTGGGATGGTGAGGGGAAGGTATATGAGCGGTGTTTTGGGGGGCTATTTAACTTTTTTGTTATGATATGGGAGCCATGACTTTTAAATACATTTTGTAACCATACCTAACTTGAATTGATCTCTTTTCTGACTTCTACAGAGGTCTTTATAAAGTCCATTCCTCCGGCAATTGATTTGTCTAACCTTATGGTATTTCTTAAATTCTGGGGTTAATTTCCATCCTAAATTTTCACTTGCTTATGTCTTATTTTCTTTCTGGAACATGAGCATATCATAGGCAATCAAAATAATTATTGATTAGTTGATAAATGTGAATGTTACAGTCCTATCCCTCTCCATATTCTGGGATTTGGCAAAGTAAGCCACACGAAAACCTTATGCCTACTATAGTGGATATAGTGGAAAGGTCATGAGGGTTAAATTCAAAGGGGTTAAAATTCCAATAATACCTTAACATTTCTAAGCATGTTTCCTTTTCATTAAAGTGGAAATAATGATGCTCACTTCTGTAGTGCTTACAATTCATTCCTCTCTCATCAAAATATGTGTCTGTAAATGTAGAAAACCCCCCCACACTTGTGTATACACTATAGAACTAACTTTTTTTCCCTTTATTGCTAGCCCTTAATGATTAAGATTGTTTCAAAAGAAGAAATCATCTCCTTCCCGATACATCTCTCAAAGTGGGAAAAAGCTATTCATCACACTTGAAGATATCCTACATCCTGTCTTTCCCAATACATCTCTCAAAGCATCCTGTCTCAAACAACCCCCACCCCTCAGTTGATTAGGGAAGCAGTTGGGACTTTACCCTCTCTCTCCCGGTTGACGTCTTCCAAAGTAAAAAGACTCCTTTAAGTTCTATTTGGCAGGTATGATTGGTCATCCTGCAGTGGCAAGCACTCAGACCCACATGGGTTAGGGATTCTCCCAGTGAAGAGGAATTCCATGGGACTCATTCTTTACCATATTCTTTATATATCATGAACTCCCTGGGAGCAGGGACCATATATTAATCAAGTATTTATCTTAAACACCTAGCAAAATGCCTGGTCTGGCATACAGTATATGGCCAATTCTTTACCATATTCTTTATATATCATGAACTCCCTGGGAGCAGGGACCATATATTAATCAGGTATTTATCTTAAACACCTAGCAAAATGCCTGGTCTGGCATACAGTATATGGCCAATTTTTTCATTTAATTTAATGGTATGGAACAAAAGGTAGTGGGTCTTGTACAAATAACAAGATAAATTGTAGACTTATTATAATCAAATATTTCATTTGCAGACATTTTCAACTAGCACTACCTTTTTTTTTCTTTAGTTGTAGAGATGTCAAGATTGTGGATACTTACTGGATACCTACTGTATTTTATTTGTTAAGGCTTTCAATAATGTTCGTTCAATTGAATTGTGGAATTATTATGCAAAAGATAAATGAGAAAGAGTCCCTCTCCTCAAGCAGTTTATAGGCTAACTGAAAATGTAAAAATGTCCTCATGGAAGGGAGTAAGAACATTTTCAAAGCAACAAACAAGTAAATGTAAGTGGCCTTCAAACATTTTATTCTTAGCTCAGAGTAAGAAATACATTTTGCTCTGCTCTCTCTGTTTCCACCATCTTGCAATGTGACACCCCAGGGTCACTGTTGCCACCACCAGACGGACTTTGGACTTCCCAGCCTCAGAAACATCACTTGTGGCAGTCCTTGCCAGGAGGCCACTCAGCTGTCCTCATGAGCTGGGAAGCCACCAGATTCAGAGGGCTGGGTGAAGAATATGCTTTTCACAAAGCCCTGGAAGAAGAAAAGGTTCATTCCTAGGTTGAAAGCGGAACAGGAGGGAATTCTTTTTTTCTTTTTCTCTAAAACACCTGGCTCTCTCTCTGCTCTCTCTGCTTCCACCATCTTGCAGTGTGAGATCCCTGAGTCACTGTTGTCACCACCAGACGGACTATGGACTTCCCAGCCTCAGAAACTCAACTGAAGATAAGAGAAATCGACTAACTTGGACTTCCAGTCAATATGGCGGAATAGCCGGTCCCTAGCGTCACTCTCTCCCACAAATCAACCAATTTAAACTATAAAAACATAACATCAGGGCCGGCCCGGTGGTGCACTCGGTAGAGTGCGGCGCTTGGGAGTGTGGTGGCGCTCCCGCCGAGGGTTCGGATCCCATATAGAGACTGGTCTGCTCACTGGTTGAGCATGGTGTGGGCGTGGCACCATGGGTTGCAATCCCGTTACCGGTCATGAGGAAAAAAAAAAAAAAAAAAACCATAACATCAAGTGCATACGGAATGGGGAGATGTCCAGCAGGGGAGGCAGAAGCTCCATGGAGACCACATGCCCTGTGGGGCTGCCCTCACACGATCCGGCAGATAGGCTTCACCGCCACCACCTGGCTCCATTCCCAGCCTGGCCCAGTGCACACAGAGTGGGGAGATGTCCGGCAGGGGAGGCAGAGGCTCCGCAGAAACCACACACCCTGTGGGGCCACCACTGCGTGATCCAGCAGGTAGGCTTCACTGCAGGCACCTGGCTCCATTCCCAGCCTGGCCTAGTGCACACAGAGCAGGGAGACATCTGGCAGGGGAGGCGGGAACTCCACGGGGACCACACCACTGCCGTGTGATCCAGCAGCCCAGCCCAATGAGTACGGAGCACAGAGACGTCCAGCAAGGGAGAAAGAAGCTCCGTAGAGTCCACACACCCTGTGGGGAGGCCGCTGCCATGCAATCCAGCAGCAGGTAGGCTTCACCGCCGCCACCCAGCTCCATCCCAAGCCCGGCCTAACGCGCATGGAGCAGGGAGACATCCAGCAGGGAAAGGGGAAGCTCCGCAGAGACCACACGCTCTGCGGTGGCTCCGCGCATTCCAGCAGCCCGGCCCAGAGCACATGGAACAGAGAGAAGTCCAGCATGGGAGGTGGAAGCTCAGCAGAGGCCACACACCCTATGGTACCGCCCCATGACCCAGCAGCCCGGCCGAGTCCAAGCTGACCAGAGAGGAGGCTCCCTGGAGAGGCCTAAGACCCGAGGCAACCACACATGCAAGGCACTAGTGGCCAACTGAGCAGTCACTTAGGTACCCATACCAAATTGGCAACCACAGCAACATCTTAGTCGTCAATAGTGTCAAACCTCTGGACTGTGAAACTCCCTGCCACAATGAATAAACATCAAAGAAAAGATACCAGAAATACGANTTGCCAGCCAAGAATACTCTACCCTGCAAGGCTATCCTTCCAAAATGAAGGGCAAATAGTACATTTCTAGGACAAACAAAAACTGTTGGAGTTCACCACCACATGGCCACCCTTACAAGAAATTCTCAAGGGAGTACTGGGTTTGGTTCCTGAAAAATAACTACCACTGCCATAAAAACCCAAGAAAAATCAAAACCCACTAGGATAATAAAAATGTCATTCATGAAGAGAAACAAACAAACAAAAAGGCTATCTACAACCTAAGGAACCAACAAATACAGAAAACAAACAGTAAATCAGAAAGCAAGGAACAAAAGACACCTAAGAAGACCAAACAAAAATCAATAAAATGCTAGGAATAAATCAACACCTTTCAATAAAAACTCTTAATGTAAATGGCTTAAATTCCCCAATCAAAAGACACAGACTGGCTGACTGGATT
>NW_007746610.1:12290-13238 GCF_000696425.1 Galeopterus variegatus | reverse complement strand
CTGCAATTGTTTGAGGAACCTCCATACCATTTTCCATAAAGTCTGCACCATTTTGCAGTCCTACCAACAGAGAATGAGTGTTCCTTTTCCTCCGCAACCTCTCTAGCACTTATCATTCTCAGTCTTTTGGATGTTAGCCAACCTAACTGGAGTGAGATGCTATTTCAAAGTGGTCTTGATTTGCATTTCCCAGATGCTGAGTGAGTTTGAGAATTTCTTCANGGTCTAATTTTATTCTCTTACATATGAGTATCCAATTTTCCCAACACCACTTGTTGAAAAGACAGTCTCTCACTCATTCTATGAGGCAAACAGCACCCTGATACTAAAAGCAGACAAAAATGCATCAAAAATAGAAACTGCAGACCAATACCCTTGATGAATATAGATGCAAAAATCCTCAATAAAATACTAGCTAACAGAATGCAGCAACACATACAAAAAATTACACACCATGATCAAGTGGGAATCATCCTAGGGATGCAAGGTTGGTTCAACACATGCAAATCAAGAAATGTGATACATCACATCAATAAAAGCAAAGACAAAAACTGTATGATCATCTCTATAGATGCTAAAAAAGCATTTGACAAAATTCAACATTCTTTCATGATAAAGACTGTCTACAGGTTAGGCATAGACAGCAAGTATCTCAACATAATTAAAGCCTCATACAATAATTCCCTGCCAATATCTTCCTGAACAGGGAAAAGCTGAAAAAACAGGAACTAGACAAGAAAGCCCACTCTCACCACTCCTATTCAACATAGTGTTGGAAGTACTAGCCAGAGCAATCAGAGAAGAAAAGGAAATAAAGGGCATACAGATTGGAAAGGATGAAGTCAAGCTGTCCCTGTATGCAGATGTTATGATTGTATATATTTAAAAGCCTAAAGGCTCTAAAAGAAAACTCCTAGAGTTGATAAATGATTTCAGCAAAGTTGCAGG
>NW_007746610.1:9451-10618 GCF_000696425.1 Galeopterus variegatus | reverse complement strand
TACTCCATCACTCATTTCATACATTCCATTTATTTTTTCTTTTTAATAATTTTTTGTTAAGGACTTAATAGTTTGCAATTAATATTAACCTTTGCAATTCTTTAAAGTTTAGTTTGTTATTAAAAAATGTGTTTGCTTATCAAAGTAGAACAGTACAATTTTAGGAAACATATTTGAAATATGAAGTTCTCTCATATAAATCATTGAATAAGTGATTTATTGTATGTTGTATTTCATTATTGCACATCATCAACATATAGTAAGCAATATTCAGATTATATCATGTTTTTTTATTAAAAAAATCAAACTGTGTAGGAGTGAAAGAGTAATATGTTTCTTCACCCATTGCAAGGTTCATGGCTGAGGCACCTATTTTAAAAGATAGGTTAACAATAGAAAAGTATGTAAACTTCTTTAGTATGGGTTTTACCTGTCCTGGGAGCCTTCAGAAATGTTTTCAAATAAACAAAGAAACCTGTGCGTTTTTATATTTAGTTTTGTTGAAGAGCAGACAGTCGTGCAGAAGTATGATTGAGCAGAGTGATTATGGACGAATGGTAATAAGCTGAAGGAAACTTAGTAGGTGTTTTTGTTCAGACTCATTTTGGCATCTTTGTCTTCAAGGATGAGGGTGTCCCTTTCCTCTGGGTATAGAGAGAGTACCTCTGGAATGAGGTTTCATGACGTGATTTGGGGGAGAAAGTGATAGTAACCTTCCTAATTCTACTGTTTTCTCAGGTGCCACGGTGCCATATTTTGGGGTAGCAGGTTTTGAANAAATGATATTCTGAAAAAAAATAAGAAAAATATTAAAATGTTATGGTCAACTTTATGATACAGTTTATCAATTACTTTTGAAAGGAAAAAGTATTCACATGTTAGAAAACAATATAATAAAATGTGTAAGCGCATGTGAATCTACTCAGTTTTGACTCTCTCACTTATTAGGTCTTTGATGCAGAATAAATTATGCCACCCTTTTGAGTTCAATCTCCTCACATTTGATAAGGTTAATTATATTAATATTTGAGGATTAAAATGAAATAACATAAGTTGACATATATAACACAGTTACTGACCCATATGAAGTCTTCTGAACATTTTCTTACTCCATCACTCATTTCATACATTCCATTTATTTTTTCTTTTTAATAATTTTTTGTTAAG
>NW_007746610.1:6909-8369 GCF_000696425.1 Galeopterus variegatus | reverse complement strand
AATGCCATCAAGTAAAAGTCCCACTGGATAGTCATCTTCATAGAAGTAGACCTCTTGGAAATTTTTTAACAATGAAAACATGATGCTATTGATCTACTATTTCCAACTCAATCTTTAGTTGCCTTGTTGCATATATTCATACTTAGAAAGTTTGTTGAGTTAAATATTGTAAACCATTTAAAATTTCAAGTGGTTAATTAGCATACAATAATAAATGAGTAAAATGACATTTGTGGTAAACAAAACAATGCAAGCAAATTATAAAGCACAATAAACAAACAAAATACAAAAGGAGAGATAACAAAGGGATGCTAGTTTTTCCTGTAAGGGATCATACAAAAACTGACAGTACTCCAAGGTGGACATGATTTCTGTTGTGCACTTTACAAATGTTGGTGTAAAAACCTTTTATTCATATTGAATAATGATGGGTCCTTGCAGTCAATTTTCAATAACACTCAGAATGGTATGTGTGTGATGTTTGTGATATCTGATGTTTGTGATATCTTACAGGCTAAGTTCAATTTTTATTTTGTAAATCAAGAGAATGTGCCTTTCAATAACACTAATATAGTTTAAAGATTAAATAAGTGCTTTGTCTTCTAGATTGTCAGGTCAGAAATGTATGTTTGGGAAAATATCCCTAAATAGTTTTCTATTTCCATATTTTATGAAAAACAAATAATATTGTGCTCCTCTTTCTATCTCGTTTCAGTTTGTAGGTGTATATTTACATGTAGATAGATATTCACACAGAGATAAAGATCTAAATTTTATTCCATAATATTTAATCACTAAAATATAATTAAAAACAAAGTGTTAAACATTCACTTTCATAAAACATCTGGGTTTCTTGTATTTAAGTTTCTGCATCACTACACATGATTTACCATATATCAATGAAAATGTCAATTACTAAAAAGATCTCAGTTTCTTTAATGAGTCATTTAAGGTACTTTTTTTTTTTCTTTCTCAAGTAAGTATATCACAAATTGTCAAATATTTATACTATGATATTTGTAATGTTTATGCTTCTAACTCAAGTTTAAGAGCTCACAGCGTATTTTACCAGAAATCAATCAAGTCTTAACAGCACTGTCACTGGGGGGGAGTGTCCATCTATACTTCCTTTTCTTTTTTCACTCTTTTTTTTCATAGCAATCTCCTCTTCCCATGAGGACTTTTCTCATGTCTCACCCTACCCCCTCAACACATCACTCATCTTATTTCTATTTTTGGACTTCACTGCCCTTCCCTTTTTCAAACAATAATGCCTCACATTTACTGATGTATTATTTCGTTATTCACACTGACTTGGGTATGTTCTTAATACTTTTTCTTATCCATTATGTAATTTGACCTTTACACTGACACAGAAACATTGTTTCTCAAACATTATAATATGATAATATTAATTATAATTATATCTAAATGACAGTGAGCAAACTGGAATCCCTGGG
>NW_007746610.1:5416-6338 GCF_000696425.1 Galeopterus variegatus | reverse complement strand
GACTTGGGTATGTTCTTAATACTTTTTCTTATCCATTATGTAATTTGACCTTTACACTGACCACAGAAACATTGTTTCTCAAACATTATAATATGATAATATTAATTATAATAATATCTAAATGACAGTGAGCAAACTGGAATCCCTGGAAATTCAAAGCTTTTTAACAAAAGTACAGAAGTGTTTTAAAAATCCCTGATTTCACTTTTCAAATTTAAGGTATAGTTTATGTTTCATTTCTGTGATTTGTTGATTACATGAAACAAAATTCTAACTTAATTGCTATTTTGAAATATAAATTTTCTGAAAAACAGCCTTTTTTAATGAGGATTTTATCTATTTATTTATTTTTTTATTGAGGCATAATTGATTATACATATTTTAGGGGTACATAATTGACTACCATAACCTTTGTACACCATGTGATAATCAAATCAATATTATTAGCATATTCATTATTACAAATCTTAGTTATTCTTTATGTCCCTTACCCAATCTCTCCCCAACCCCCCCCCCTCTAATAACAATAGATTTTTTCTCTCTTCTGCAGTTTCGAAGTATTATTGTGGTTCCTTCCTTCCTTCCTTCCTTCCTTCCTTCTTTCCTTTGCACCTACTTATGAGTGAAGACATGTGGTATTTCTCTTTCTCTGTCTGCTTTATTTCACTTAACATAATTTTCTCCAAGCTCATGCATTTTGCTGCAAGTGGCAGAATTTCTTTCTTTCTTTATGACTGAGTAGTATTCTCTTGTGTATATATGTCACATTTTTCTTATCCTGTTATCCCTCAATGAATATTTAGGTTGGTTCCAAATATTGGCTATTGTAAATAGAGTTGCAATGAACATGGGAGTGTAGGTATCCCTTGGAAATGATGATTTCCATTCCTTTGGGTATATACCTAGAAGTGGGGTTGCTGGT
>NW_007746610.1:0-281 GCF_000696425.1 Galeopterus variegatus | reverse complement strand
GTTTTTTGTATTTCGGGTATCTCTTTTTGGGTGTTTGTTCATTTTGGCAGGAGTTTTCTCTGGAATCTTTGACCTCCGATTCAATAGATGGGGCTATTGAGCCTTGCAGATCGTTCCTGCCGACTGTGTGCCTGATCTTTCTTTCTTTCTATATTTCTGAGATTCTGCCTCTTTTAGCCGGGGCCCTCCCCACTCTGTGTGCTCAGGACAGGGCTGAGGTGTGTCTTCTACAGACCTTGACTTTCAGTTGAGTCATCAAAGTTGTGCCCTGCCCCGCCCTG
>NW_007746609.1:12983-13239 GCF_000696425.1 Galeopterus variegatus | reverse complement strand
GTGTTGTAGAACAGGATACGTGTATGTGGCAGGAGGCAGGGGCTTTGTGGGGAAGAGAAGATTCAAAGAGGGTGCTTCAGTTATCTGCCTGTCCATCATAATAATAGCATGAAAAATACCCCAAATTCAGGGGCCTAAAACAGAAAGCATTTATTTAGCTCACAGGTCTGAACTTTGCAATTTAGGCTGACCTCGGTGGGGTGGTTCTTCTGGTTTTGACAGGGCTCACTCACATGCCACCAGTGGGTTTGCTGTT
>NW_007746609.1:1580-10632 GCF_000696425.1 Galeopterus variegatus | reverse complement strand
CTCTCTACCAAGCATTCTGTGCCAATCAAGTATAATGGTTTTAATATCCCTTTAGATTAACATAGAATAAGACATCTACAATAAAGTGGCATTGAACCCTCACCCCACAAAGAAGAGAAACTAACAAAAGGGAACGAGAATGCAAAAGGTCGTTGTCTTTAAAATGTGTTTATTAAAAATTAAAACCTAAGAGCTTAATGCCAAACGTGTAGATTCCACCCGTCCTACTCTCTACCAAGCATTCTGTGCCAATCAAGTATAATGGTTTTAATATCCCTTTAGATTAACGTAGAATAAGACATCTACAATAAAGTGGCATTGAACCCTCACCCCACAAAGAAGAGAAACTAACAAAAGGGAACGACTGGGGCTTGATAGAGAGAGTCCTGCGGACAGGACCACTGGTTACTACAGGGTGTGCCTGTATCCCAGACTTGGGAAGAGCTGTTTGGGTAGCTGTTGGGAGGGGGAGGGGTCATTTTTCAGTTCTCAGAATGAGAACTTCATGTTCAGTGTATTGTAAAACACAGGGAGGCTTTTTAATGCCCATTCAGAGAGCTCCTGCTGAAAGCTCAGCACAAGTCACTGCCTCCCACACTGTGAGTAGCATCCGATGCAGTGAGCTGAGGAAGATGGCCATTGAGGAAAAGAGGGTCTTGCCCATCCTCAGGCTCAGCTCCAGCCCCTCCACCCAGCTCCATCACAGCCACTACACCCAAGATTCTGAACTGCATCTGTCCCCCTCATCCTGCCCCCACCTCACCTCCCACCTCGAAGCAGGTGTGTCTTCATTGAGACGATCCTTTGATGGAGCTGAACAGCTAAGAACCAAGCAGAACCAAGGATCAAAGTGGCATCAGCTCAGATGCATATGACCAGAATCAGCCAGAGGGACGTGTCCAAGGGAGCCCTTCACTGAGCGGAGCTAACAATGGCGCCACAGACAGATCCTCAGCCACAGCCAGGCTCACGGGCACCATGATACAACAGAAATAAAACTAAATTATATCACTTGTCATCGTTAAGAAAAATTTTCATCTCCGTTCCTCATTTGAAAAGCACTATATTTAATGAATGAGTACTGAGTCATGACACACAAATGACTAAAATATAGGAATTATACTGAGGTCAACTAACGTATTTTTAAACCATGAAATTAAGGGATCTATTCATGCTTGTCGGCGATGCCACTCCCAGTCATTAGGATCGCCTGCATGGCTGCCCGTGAACACTGGGGAGTGGTGGGCATTTCTAGGAGAGGTAGACCAAGCTTCTGGGCAAACTCTCTAGCGGTTGAGATGAAATCATGCTGACCTGTACGCTTACGTTCTGTGAGTCTGGGAGCACCTTGTGTGTGCCCGGTGAAAGCATCGCTGGTCTCATGCAAGGCAAGCCCCATTCCAGAGGAGCGTCTTAAGGATTTATCACCAATGCAAGGTGGAGCTTTGGCTCCTCCTGCGCTTCCAAAACGGTGACCCATACCAGGCGTGCACCAGGAGAGTGGCTCTCTCTCAACTGCATTCACCCCCTTTAATTTTTCCCAGAAAATGAAGATGGCTTAAGGTCTAAACTCTGGATGAAAAGGGCAAACAAAATATAAAAGACGGCAAGATCCACCAAGAAACCTGAGAAGAGAAATTTCCTGGTAGGGAACCATCTTCCAAGAACTCAACACTTTCAGGTTGAAGCATTTTAGTTTTTCCATCCTGCCACCATCAGCTGGTTTTTGGTAAAATAGTATTCTCAATTTCCTTTGGCAAAGGATCCCCCATCCACTCTCAGTCATGAAGTTTGAGTGGGGTTGACTTCACACGCAGCACCAAAGCTAGATGCTGGTTGTCATCAATCGATATATGCCTTTACCTTGGCCACAGGAATTAGTGACCCAATTCCGGCCACATACTTGATGATTGCATATAGATACAAAGATTGCAATGGAAAGAAACACATACAGTCATGAAAGACTTAGAGCTATTGGGGGGGTTAATAACGTGGAAGCTGATGATGAAACTAACACCAAGAGAGCTCTACATTAATCTGCTAATATGCCTTTACCTTGGCCACAGGAATTAGTGACCCAATTCCGGCCACATACTTGATGATTGCCTATAGATACAAAGATTGCAATGGACAGAAACACATACAGTCATGAAAGACTTAGAGCTATTGGGGGGCAGTTAATAACATGGAAGCTGATGATGAAACTAACACCAAGAGAGCTCTACATTAATCTGCTAAATGAAGCCTCACCTGAAGCAGAACTGACTTGGAACTCTATTTTACAAAGGCCAAAAAGTCTTCCCTCTTATTTAATTTGGCAAGAGTTGACTGGTTTGATTGACATGTGGAGTTTCCAGAATAGAGAGGTTCTGTCTGAAATCCTGTGTCCTAGAGTATAGAGAAACGTTTCCATCCCCTCTCTCCAACACACATAAAGACAAGTGGACTCAAAGCAAATGCTGGATAGGAGCTGATAGCAACAGGAAAGAGGCAGCTGTGTTGGTACAGAGAGCAGGGAGCTCACAGCTTCCTGAGAGCTAGCGGCCGGGGCTGATGACCAGCCAGGACTACACCAGACACAATCTCAAGCGTCCATACACACCCCTAGACCTGTTGTTTGTGGCTGGCCTCTTTTCTTATTCATCAAATCCCAGACAGTTTTAATCTTTAATACTTGTAAAAGACCCCTGCCTTGAACTGTCCAAGCCTGTTGCTGATTAACTGTCCCCTGACCAGCAGGCTCACTAGCTTCTCTGGGATTCTGCTGGGGGCATGTTAGAAGATGTTTAAAATGCCCCCCACCCAAGTTCTTCACAGAGGGATCACATACTATGAGGCCACTACCATGTTAAAGGAGAAAGGCTTACAAAATGGGGAAGAAGAAAGATGTGGTAGGGAAACCCAATATTCTCAGCTGAGGCTGCAGCCTGGTGGCAGGGAAGAGGGGTCAAGGAAGCCTGCAGGTTACCACATGGAATTTTAAGCTCTGTGTAGGTAGAAAGGACCTTAAATGTCACCTACTCTGATCTCTAATTGAATGCTTAACTTCATCTCCAACCTCTTCTGCAAGTGGCCACATAGCCTGTGTTGAATACTTCTGGTGATGGGGAACTCGCTCTCCACTTCCCTTGGAGGTGATGCCATCTTTGGTCAGTGCTGAAAGACTCCAGTGTTCCTTTGTTCTGGGCATGTATCCACACTTCTGAATCTCCCACCCTTTGGGGATACTCAAGAACTCACTGTCCCCTCTTTCCCTGGAAGTTCTTCAATATGGAAAACCAGAAATCATTATCACCTGGGTGTCCACGTGTCTTGATGGAATGTTTCCTATTCATTCTTCACATAGCCTTGGTCTTATGTATCTTACCTCCTCTTAATCTGTATTGATCACCATACTTTCCAGAGTGATCTGGTCAGCCTGACAGTACAGAGTGCCTTCCCATCACCTCCACTGTTCTTTATGCTATACTCCTATTAATGCGACCACATTATGCTGTGGTTAAAGAGACCTAGACATATTCAGACCAATGGAATTTTTCCTCTTCATTTTTTGACAAAGATAAGATGTGCTCTGCTTATAAGAAATCTACCTTCAAAACATCATCAATGATAAGTCCCTGTCCCTTGCTTTATTCTACTTTTATAATGTCCCCCACCTCTAGCATCTTGGGCTGGTGAGAAAGCATGTTACCTCATCATGAGTTAAGAGCATGACAGCGCCCATGTAGTAGGTAGAGGGAAAAAAAAAGAGTTTCTCAGCTTCAGAGATGAATGTGTAAGTAGAAGTGAAGGCTACCAAATTGAAACTGATCAATGTAGGCCACCCATCGCTAATTGTCACCCAGCTATTTTGCTTCCACCAGTCATGTGGTGGGTGACAGCCACAGACGTTGATGGATTCTGACCCAGACTAGAAATCTGCTTTCTAAAAAAGAGAGAGCAGAAAGGGAGAAAGAGGCAATGAAGTTGGCAACCCAGCGTGAGGAGAGGGGAGTGGGAATGAGGGGTATCTCTGACAGCTCAAGCTGAGGAAGAAAATTAGAAAAGAAAGCCTGCTCCCCCGCCATATGTGTCAGAGCTGGCCGGGACAGCTGGAAGAAATATCACCCAGCCTGAATCCCTGGCCAGGATTGTGATACATGCCTGCATACGGCTATCAATAACCTTGCATGATTAATGCTAATGATTTATGTTAATTTTGCCATAAGCTTTATTTGTGCCCGGTCTTGAACTTAAGGATGTCAAATCATTCCTTAGGAGGTTGTTAGAGATTTTTTAAAGCAAAGTCTAAAATATAACATCTGACATTCCATATATCACGGCCCTGGCCTCCCCAACATTCTCTATGAGATGAGGGTCACATCCCCCATGTAATTGCCTGGCATTCAGCAATATGTTCTTGGGGAAGGGTTCCACAGCACAGGAAGGATGGCGCCACAGGGGCCTCCAGGTTTCCCTATATTTTCAGGGTGGTGAATTTCGGAGCAGCTAAGAAGGCGAAGTTCATCCCAGGCACCCCACCTGCCGTCCATGGGCCACTGTCCATCCCGGAAGTAAGCTGAGCAATGACTAATTCACTGAGCCTCATCTTAGGTGGCTGTGAAGCAGTCACTCTGCTTCTGCAGCCTTAATTTCCCTTCTGTTAAATGGGGCAAGTGGGATTTTCAGCCCACTTCACAGGACAGCTGGAAGGTTTGAAGTCTGTAACACCAGAGGAATGCTTTGTTCTCCATAATACCCCAAATACACAATGCACCACACTCCCCAAGACTGCTTTGGGGGTCCAGTTGCTTCCCCAGGACCAAGGCAGGGGTCTAGGGCTACAGATCAGATCTGGCCTTTCAAGTCATCACTTGCCACCCTTTTTCCTGTCCAGACATCAGTTGTTGACCCAGCTGGCCCCTTTGGTACCTCCTCTATCCCCCTATGATACTGACATAGCACCCTGCATGTGGCTGGCCCTATACCAGGTGCTGGGACCACAGTGAACAAGAAAGGTGTGGCCAAGCAGCATCTTGAACCTCTCAGACAGGACAATCGGAGAGGTCATTACAAAGTGTGGGTCCACCCTGCAGAGGACAAAAGGAGGCCAGGTCAGACGAACACAGTAGAAATGGAAAGAGGGTGTCAATAACTAGTCCATGCAGAGCCACCGAAGTGACACCACCCAACATCAGTGCAGCTCAGTTGCGAATTTGAGCCACATGTGTGTCGGAGGCCCTGGGAGCACCAACCCTGTCTACCCCTCACTCCTTTCGTGAAATCCCATCCAGAGCTGGCATCATCCTCTGCAGCCCTCGGCTTCCCCAGCCTCCCCTGTGGCTCCAGCAATCAGGGTTCCTCAGGAGCCCATTGAAGGCCCAGGCGACCAGTAGTGTTTCCACCTGTAAACCAGTCACCCTGTTGGCAGTTTCCCAGCCTTCAAAACAAAACCCTTCATGCTTTCCCCTGATAGAACCCAGATCCAAACCAAGGCCCAACTGAAAACCTGAGCCACAGGGGAAGTAAAGCCCAGATCCCTATTTTCTCCCTCCCTTCCCCCAGCCCCATCTCTTGCTAGAAATTCATTTTCTATAGCTTAAAAGCAACAATTTCTATATGAGTTTGTACCAAAAAGGAAATATTCTATCTGCTCTCTTGGCTTCCTGTGATGGGGCTCCACTAAACCAGTTTGATCTGGGCTGTACGGTGAACACCTGTCAAAACGTATGGACCATGCCATTTATCAAATAATCTGCTCCAAGAACAGATAGGCACTATCAGCAATCTGGTATTGATCTGTACAGGCCCCTGCTATTGTTCATCCTTGCATCCCAAATGGCAGCAGGAATTAATGAAAGAAACAAAACAATGCATACCAATCACTCAGCCCACAACTTTGTTTGCTGTTCTCATTAAGTTGGGCCAAGTTTCCCCAACTAACCCGAAAGCTTGCTGGAAAAAGAGGTGAGCCCAGAAGGTCAACCCTCTGATTCTCCAGCTGACCCTCTGGCTGCTCCCCCACCTCCCGACCCCCACTGGGCGCTTGCTTGTTGATGTTCCTGCACCTTTGAAGCCTATGGAAATGGTCAGGCTGATGGCCTGAACAGATCCCACCTGGGTTTCTGCCAGGACTGGGCACAGACAGCCTGTCCTCTGACAGCCCCTTTGTCCAGGGCCTTCTCCCACATAGCCTGTTTGCCTTCCACGAGTACAGACTCACACTGATAAGGGATGTGTCTGCAGAAAACACCCACAGGCCACCGGGGGAGGCTTGGCACTGCTTGGGGCAAGAGGGGTCAAATCCCAGCCTCTCCCTCAAAGGCAGGTCCTGAAGAGGGACACCCACCAACCCCCATCTCTGGGCCTCCACTAAATAATAAGCCACACACACACACCATCAGTGTGCCCACACCAGAGCAGACTTCAAGGCTCCATTTAAATGGCACCTCCTAAAGCCTTCTCCAACCCCTCCAGCCAAAATTGAGATCTTCCTTCTCTGAGTACTCGCCATGTTTTACCTGGGCTATAAAAAGTAATAAACTTTATGTCTCCTCCATCGTACAAGACTCAGAAGAAGTAGGGAGCCAGGCAAAACAAGCACTCATTATAAGCCCTGCCCTCTGAGGCAGAGAAATAGCTGCAGAAATCTTTGTAGCTGGACATAGTGCCTAAGGTTATGAACAATAGATGAATAGAGGGATGGATGGAGGGTCGTGTAGGTGGGTGGGTGGGTGGATGAATGAATGGATGAATAAGTGGGTGGATGAGTGGGTGGATGGATGATGGATGGGCAGATGGATGGATGAGTAGGTGAGTGTCTGGGAGGATGGATGGATGGATGGATGGATGGATGGATGGATGGATGGATGGATGGATGGATGGATGGATGGATGGATGGATGGATGGATGGATGGATGGATGGATGGATGGATGGATGGATGGATGGATGGATGGATGGATGGATGGATGGATGGATGGATGGATGGATGGATGGATGGATGGATGGATGGATGGATGGATGGATGGATGGATGGATGGATGGATGGATGGATGGATGGATGGATGGATGGATGGATGGATGGATGGATGGATGGATGGATGGATGGATGGATGGATGGATGGATGGATGGATGGATGGATGGATGGATCTAAACCAAGTAAGATGAGAACTCAAGAGTGCACCAGTCCCATGGCCGTGAGTCCACAGTGACGGCATCCTGATGATGGGCAGCACTGTGGGTTTCACTTTCCTCCCCAAAGCACAAAAGTATGACCTCATACTCCACCCATAGAGTCAGGGAGCTTTCTCATCCTGATGGAACAAGAGGAGACACAGAGGTCCAGAAAGGTTGAAGAATTTGCCATGGATCCACAGAGACAATCCTCAAATAATGGATCTCCTGAAAGGAAAGAAACTCACTGTCTGGTATAAACAAGAACCTCAGCCCCCCAACTTCCCAAGACAAACATCCTAACCCCACTCCCTGGAAGTCTCGAGGCCATGGTGGGACCAAACCACCACTCTAGACCAGCTGAGTCAGTGAGTACAGCTGAGCTCATGCCACGCTGAGTGACCCAAAGTCCTGTTCTCTTTGGAAGGACCCTCTTCAGGGCTGCCTTGATTTTCTATGTGGGCGTGGAGAGGGCCCTATGTCTCCCTCATGCTGAGGTCTTCCCTCTTTGGGAGGCTTCTTCCCTGGCTTGGAGGAAGCCTCAGCAGAAAAACCGCCAAGAATGGAGCTTTTCACTCAGTTTGAGCTTTTCCAGAAAGGCAGCTCACCCCATGTCCAGGAGATGATGCAGAGACACAAAGTGGCACCGACCATGGCCTCGCTCAGCTGAGCAGGGCCTCTAGAGGGCAAGAGACATCTCCAGTCTGGAAAAGCAAGACCGAGGGGCCGGGCTGGGCCAGCCAGGCATGCGACATGCAACTCTTCGAGGACAGACGGCAGATCTCCACCCGTGCAGGGCTCTCAGAGGTCACTCCAGGTGTGGGGGCTGCTCCCCTTCTCTCCTGCCCTGAGGCTCCCTGCAGCATCACCTGGACACCGCGTCCTCCTCCAGGGCCACATCACATGTCCGCACTGCCAGGGAAGAAAGAGCATCTGTCGCCTCTGTTTCCAACTAAGGATGACAAGTGCGGATGATGAGGGTGGGAGTGCGGTCAGGTGAGGAAGAGAAAGGAAGGAGGAGAGAATCAGAGAGTGACAGGAAAACAAAGCTAAAGTCTCCAGGCCTGTTTTTTAGGATCTCAGAGGTATAGCAGAGGAAGAGGGGGCAGCTACCACGGGCCTTAAGAGCACACAGCCGAGCAAGGACGAGACATCAAACCAAAGACCCCTTGCTCAGGAGCATCTCTTCCTCAGGAATTCTGGGGATGTGCAGAATGTTGGGTGAGATTCCCCAGACCCCTCCTTTCTGAACTTCCATGTCTGTAGCCCAGTGTTCACCCATGGGCAGGGCAGCGTGTGGGGGCAGAAGTTTGTCCTCTTCAGTTCCTATAAGCAAATGCGACAGTGACTGACGATGGTGCCCACCCACAGTCCCACTGGCCTCTGACAGTTCTGTGAAGGCTGGCCCATCCCCTGCCCTCTCTACTGCCACCATTTGGGTGGAAATACAATATCCCTGAGCAGAGCAGGCCAGGCCCTGCAGGGAACTGAGGAGACAGGAATGAAGGATGGGCCCTTCCTCCTTGATTCCTGTCCCATTAGAGCTGAGTCCACAAAGTTCCAAGAATGGGCTAGAGAGAAGGGGATTCAGCAGGCAGGAAGGGGCCTCCCAAGAGGGAGGCTGAAGCAGAGAAAGGTGTATGGGGAGGAAGATGACGACCGTTTCTAAGGAATCCTACCTAATTCCAAGGAAGCCTGAGTGGAACAGCACCTGGCTTGAGCACCGGCCCTGCAGCACTGTCATCCAGTGCCCTAGTTAGTCCCCAGAGCCCAATGGCTCTCGATATGAAGAACTAGTCTGTGAGTCTACCCGATCGCTCTGGGAGCTGTGCTGCTGAGTGTTCCGGAGAAAGTCATTAGGCCAGGTCCCCATGCTGTCATCAGTGGCTGAGGGTTGA
>NW_007746609.1:0-381 GCF_000696425.1 Galeopterus variegatus | reverse complement strand
TGAGGTCTCCACCCCACCTCCTTTCCACGGACATAGGTCACCTTCACCTTGGAAATGAGCTACCAGCATACTCGGGGAGGGCTGGTCTCTTTGATCCTCTCTCTCTCTTTCTGTCTAAGGCCTGCAGCTCATCAGCTCACAACCTCCCTAGGAAAGTAGCTGTTTCCATCGAATGTCTGCTGGTGCAGAGCCAAGGGTAACACACTACTGAGCAAGGAGGAACCACAGAGCAAGCCCCGGCTCCTGCCTTCAGGGTCTCAGCATAGAATGGGGAAGGAAAGCCAATAGTCCAACAAGAACAAGAAACCAGTCCCAGGCCCCACACCCGCCCAGCAGCATTGCTCCAGGAATGTCAGGTGAGATTCCCCAAATTCCTCCTTC
>NW_007746608.1:12564-13239 GCF_000696425.1 Galeopterus variegatus | reverse complement strand
GTAGCTCATTATGCATTGTCATGAAACAGATAATACGATTCCCACAAACCTCTTCTGATTTCATGTCAAACAAATTCTCTCTAAGCCATTTAATGAGCAAATAGACAGAAAAAGCAAACTAGAAACCTCAAACAATTTGTGTAATTGATTACTTTGAATCATCTATTTCTCTTTCCTCAAAACGCATGTACATTCCTAGCCAATTGAGGAAAATTTCCAAATTGATGCTTAGATAAGTTGCATATTAAGAAAGAAATTAAAACACCAGACTTAAACATTTAAAATGAAAATTAAGAGTATATTAAATTAATCTTTACATTGAGAATCAATAAGCAATTAAATTGAATTACTTAAAATTCCATCATTGCTTGCAAGAATATTGGCTTTCTGGATCCCTATATTTATATATATATATGTATATTTTTTTTCAGAAAATTTACTAATAATGAATTTTATAATCAAGTTACATAAAGGTCCTAATGATTCCCCAATTATACTTTATATTTGTCACTGCTCCTTCACATGCAGCTAATTTCTAGAGGGCAACCTTTGACTTTAAGACTGAGATTAAAGGTGGTCTCTTCTGTGAAGACTTTTTGAACCTTCAAACCCCAATCAGACAGTGCCTCTCTCTCTCTCTCTCTCTCTCTCTCACTCTCTCTCTCTCTCTCTCTC
>NW_007746608.1:3621-9233 GCF_000696425.1 Galeopterus variegatus | reverse complement strand
ATACATTATATGAATAGAAAATGGCCTGTTGTGTAAAGTTCTGCTCATATCACGCAGCTCCTTTTGGACTTCAAGGGAAACATTGCTTTAATATGGAAGGAGGGCTGTTTAAAACATAAAATGGACCAGTCCATATTGTGCATTCACATGTCTTTTTAGAAAATATTTTTGACAACACACTGTGTTCTAGACAGAGCGATTCTCCTGGGGAAGTAGGCTCAATGAGACACGACACATAGCTCATGGCAGAAAGCATAGCTCAGGTAAGAACATAGACATGAAAGTCAAAATCCCAATAATAATAATAAGTAATAAGTATTTACGAATAAATGATGATATGTAATTACAGACAAAATTTAATTAATATAAAAGTATCTTTTTTATTTACTCTTTTCAACCACTATGAATATTATTTCTAACACTAGTTTTCTAATTTTAACTACAATGTGAGGCCTACATGATGTTTCCAAACATTATCAAATCAGATACTTATGATGTACACTTCTGAGCAACAAACCTCAGTTTTCTTCAGTAAGAGTTTTGATGGGATCTTCAGCCAACTGTTAAAAACTCATAGAAAACTTCTGATTTCTGAAAGACATTTACTTGCAATAATAAAATATTTGCAAAGAAATCCTGGTTTAAATAAAAGTGAACTCCCCAAATAAAGACAGAATCTGTGTGTGCGTGTGTGTGTGTGTGTATAAATTAAATTAGTATATTACAGTCAAAATTCTAATTAGATACCTTTGGGGTTTGTTTTGTAAAAACAGAATAAGAGATTTATGGGCTTTGGGAAGGTAGGAAGAAATGAACAAATGAGGGGGGAAAGAAAGAAAGAAAGAGAAAAATAACAAAATAAGGAAACACAAGAAAGCAAGCAAACAAAAGATAATCAAGAGCATAGCTTATCTGAGGATTTAAAGCTTTCAAAATACCCTGTCTTTTATCCTTTGGAATGTAAGGCTTTTAGACATGTGGATATTTGGGAATCCATGGAACTTGATATTTCCCATGTTCACTAGGACTAGGATTAGTTCAAGGGAAAATAAAACACCAATTTCACTTTTTTTAGTTTTAACTTGAGAATTAATTTTCCTATCAGAAGAGTTGTATATGGGCCGGCCCAGTGGCGCACTGCTACAGTGCGCTGCTTGGGGAGCGCGGTGGCGCTCCCGCCGAGGGTTCGGATCCCACATACAGACCGGTTCCCGCTCACTGGCTGAGCGAGGTGTGGGAGCAACACCGAGGGTTGCGATCCCGTTGCCGGTCCCGGTCCTCCCGGTCCGGTATCACCGAGGGTTGCGATCCCGTTGCCGGTCCCGGTCCGGTACGGGCGCGACACTGAGGGTCACAATCTGTTGCCGGACACGAAAAAAGACAAAAAGGAAAAAAAAAAAAAAAGAAGAGTTGTATATAAGCTCAAAACATGAAATGCCAGTATGAACAGTCAAAACTAACTGCTTTTATTCTTTAAAATTAGAAAACTAGTGTTAGAAATAATATTCATAGTTTTTGAAAAGAGTAAATAAAACAGATACTTGTATATTAATTAAATTTTATCTATAATTACATATCATCTTTTATTAATAAGTACAAAGTAATACTGTTAAAACTATACTTAGTTGTTTCAGTAGGACAAGTCTTGTTTGTAAAAAGTCACTGAGAGGAAAAGCATGCAAATTCTGCTTCGCAGTTTAACTAGGTTCAAAGAGAAAACCAAGTGTTTGGACCATGAAACCATAACCCAAGCTCTGCTACAGGTTACTGCTAGTGCAGGCAAAAGTCTTCAGAAGAAATAAATGCTTCCTTTGGCACTGATCTTATAAACTCTAAAAAAAGGAATTGATGTCAGTCATCAAAACAATCAGGACAATGAAAGTCAAATCTGGTCTATGAGTTTGCCCACATAATGCTTTTGGGAAATTAAAGGATTTACATCTCATATGAAATTCAATAACATTTTAGAAGCATTTTTGTAGCTTTTCAGGTTAAAAAATTATTTTAAATACTCAAGGACAAGCAGCCGTGATCATCTTTTAGGATCATAAACTTTTTCTTCCTATAGTATTAAATGTATTTTATCCTTTCCTTAATGGATCCTTAATGCTACTAGCAAGAAAAGAAATTTGATGATAAATATGCTCAGGGCTAAGAGTTTGACATGATCATTTAATGTTTTGCTTGAACTGAAGTACTCCTAACTATTCACATAGTAAATCCTTATCCTCTGCCGAATAGTTTAAATTTAATCCTTATTCCATTTTCTCTGGATTTTAAAGCATTCCATGAATGCCTTGGTAGATTATTGCATATTTGTTTGGGGGTTTTAATAATTTGAAACAAATCATTTCTTTTCTGTTTCAACTCATGTATTTAAAATATTTGCCAATATTAATAATCACACACACATATAACCAGAAAAAGATGCATTGGAAAAAGAATTGAATATATTATATGGAATATTCCAGTGCTGCATTATTTAACAAATATAATATTTATATTATATAGTTGAGTACAAATATACATATAAACACACACATATACACACATACATAATTATATGTATGTACACAGAATATACATATAAATATATATTATATGTATAATGTATATTATATATGTTGTGTTAGATGTGTGTGTTATACTATTGCTATATATATTTCACAACATATATAACATACATTATATATATAATATATAACTGTATGTGTTATATGTTCTGCTCTTTTTGCAAGCATCTTTTTCTGCTAATTTTACATTAAGTTAGAAATAAAATAAATTACAAATTTTATATTTTTATATTGGGAGTACTATATTTATAGATCCACTCCATCTGAAAGTTAAAATGTTTCATTCAGAAAAGAATATATACTAGATTATGTACTTTCTACCCATCTACAGTAAAGATAGATATAATAAAAACAAGAATGAATGGCTGAACCACTAGAATACAAGTATGTAGATCATAGTTTTCATTTTTGTTAAAATTTGAATTTGTCCTCAATTTCATTTTTTCTTAAGGTGGGCTAACTTTCTTTAAGCCCCTCCTCCAGTAAAATATACATATATATATAATTATGTATATATGTACATAAATTATTCAATGTCTATATCAAAAATAGAACATCAAATTATTTTTGTAAATGAGCAAATGAGCATACTTATTGCCACAGTTGTGTTTACATTTAGATAGCATTGGCATATGTTATTCTGTGTATTTTTCCCAATATTATGTGTATTAAGTATGTACAACAGCTGAATTTTATTGACAGGTATGGTAGGCAGAGTAATGGCTTCCCCGAAATGTCCAAATCTTAATGCCAGGAGCCTGTGAATGAATTTTGTTATATGGCAAGGAAGAATTAAGATTGCAAATGGAATTAAAATTGCCTATCAGCTAACTGTGAGATAAAGAAATTATCCTGTGTTGCCCAGGTTGGTCCAATGTAATTGCCAGAGTCCTTACAAGTAAAAGATGGAGGCGGAAGGCCACTGGGCAGCAGCCTCTTGAAGCTAAAAAAGGCAAGAAAATAGATTGTCCACTAGAGCTTCTAGAAAAGAACATAGCCATGCCAACAACTTGATTTTAGCTAACACCAGGGATACTCATTTTGGACATATGACCTCCAAGAATTTAAGGTAAAAATTTGTACTTTTTTTTTTATTATACATACATTTTATTATACATACAATGTTGATTTTTCGAAATTGTGTACAACATGTGGTGGTTAGATCAGTAGAGTTAGCGTATTCATCATTATAATACACAATCATTCTTTGTGTCCGTTGACAAATTCCTCATTTGCCCCTACTATTTTTTTTTTTTTTCAAAATACAATGTGGTTGATTATTGTGGCCAATCACCAAAACCTCCCTCCCTCCTCTGTCTCCTCCCTCACTCCCAACAATGTCCTTTCTGTTCACTTGTTGTATCAACTTCAAGGAATTGTAATTGTTGTGTCTTCTCCCCCCCGCCCCCAGCCCGGTTTTTTTGTGTGTATTTATTTATTTATTTATTTTTAGCTCCCACAAATAAGTGAGAACATGTGACATTTCTCTTTCTGTGTCTTACTTGTTTCACTTAATATAATTCTCTCTAGGTCCATCCATGTCATTACAAATGGCAATATTTCATTATTTTTTATAGCTGAGTAGTATTCCATTGTGTAGATATACCACATTTTCTGTATCCACTCATCCGATGATGGACATTTGGGCTGGTTCCAACTCTTGGCTATTGTAAAGAGTGCTGTGATGAACATTGGAGAACAGGTATACCTTCGACTTGATGATTTCCATTCCTCTGGGTATATTCCCAGCAGTGGGATAGCTGGGTCATATGGTAGATCTATCTGCAATTGTTTGAGGAACCTCCATACCATTTTCCATAGAGGCTGCACCATTTTGCAGTCCCACCAACAATGTATGAGAGTTCCTTTTTCTCCACAACCTCACCAGCATTTATCGTTCAGCGTCTTTTGGATATTAGCCATCCTAACTGGGGTGAGATGGTATCTCAGTGTGGTGTTGATTTGCATTTCCCGAATGCTGAGTGATGTTGAGCATTTTTTTCATGTGTCTGTTGGCCATTCGTATATCTTCTTTTGAGAAATGTGTATTTAGCTCTTTTGCCCATTTTTTTAATTGGATTGCTTGTTTTTTTCTTGTAAAGCTGCCCCTACTATTTTGATTCACTTAATTTGTGGTAATTTGTAACAACAGCAACAGGAAACTAATACAGCAGGCATTATTCTATGTTGAAATCTCAAAATTTTCTCCTGCTTAGGAGAAAGAACAAGAAAATCATAAGCTTCATGGAGGAGTGGAAATTTTCATGACTTAGGTTTACATGAAGAATGAGTAGCAAGACTTTAAATGATGACAAATGATGATATTATCAAAATTTCACCCTATCAGAAGTTTACCCCAGAGCTCTACTGGAAAAATGATGATTTCCCAGTAAATTTTCTATAATACATAATTATTTTAAAGTGAAAGTAAATGACAAATTAATCTTTTTTATTTGAAATATATCACAAAAGGAACCATGTTCCATGTCCATATTTTTTTTATTTCTTGGCCTCTTTAGGTTAACAATAACCATATTTACAGATTTATATTTTTTTATTTGGGGGTGTTTGCTCTTTTTATTCTTAAATTTTAGGAAATATTCTCATGAATTTATTTTTTGGGCTTCCAGGTGCAATTTCCTTGCCTATCTTCTAATGTTGGGAAAGATGTCAATAGGGAAGAGGTGGGATATATAAATACATAGGTTCTAGTTAGCATTTACTTTCCATATATGATAGTGAAAATCACAAAGTGCTTAATAAACACTTGATTACAGAATTGAGATTTGCTTAATTTTCTTGGGAGTAAATTTGTAGGATTTCTTTGTTTATTTTTTTCAATCCTTAAATACTTGTTATAACTCACTAATGAAACTCCTGGTCGGTAAATTTATCAGGGGATGGAGAAAGCTTTCTTTTCTTTTCTTTTTTTAGGCAAGCTTTTTATTGAAATGTAGTATCCAAATGGGTAAGTAAGTATCTCTTAAGAGTATAGCGTGATAAATTGTCAGAAACTGAAAACATGTATGTAACTAGCAT
>NW_007746608.1:0-976 GCF_000696425.1 Galeopterus variegatus | reverse complement strand
TTCAGAAGTCTCTTTCATACTGTATGATCAAACAGAAAATATATATAAAATATATATAAAACAATTCTACTGTACATGCACTTGCCAGATTTTTTAGTTCTGAACTGAACTAGCTGTATTTATCATGAAACATCATCTTATGTGAAAGAGCAACTGACAAACTATGTTTGTTCAAATATGCAGAAGATAAAATCCTCAAAAAAAAGCCCATAACTTCAATGACAAAAAAACTGAGAGTATTTGTTATTAATGTTTAAACTGGGGTTTTCAAGGAAAATCATGTATTCTGAAAAAACTTGTATCAGTCACCGTAGCTATGACTGCTTCTTAATACCTAAAGACATTTTTGATATTAGTGGTGATATTAATGAATGTGATAGTTTCATAATGTATAATGTAATGTGTCAACATTCTGAAACATGTGCATAACTAAACAAACCAATATTGGCCATGGCATGATGTCACAAAATCCTACAATCAAAGTGAAAGAAAGATCAATTAATTTTAATGTAACAGAGCACAAATTTTTATTGACATTATTTCAGAACCCATATGGTAACTCACCTTTAAGTAATTACAACTTGATAAGTTTTGATGTAATATCAAAGAACATTATTTGTTCTTCTCTGTTCAAGTGTCAAGTATTAAAAAATCTTAACTTTTTCCATGGGGGAATATCTGTGTGAGAACAGATTTTTTCCACCTATTTCAACCAAACAAAATGGCTCAATAGAGTGAATACAGAAGCAGATATGATAATCTTGTCATTTATTAAACCTGATATTTAAGAGATTTGCAAATATATAATACAATGCCACCCTCTCAAAATTATTTGTTTGGAAAAACAGTGACATATATTATTTGTGTTACATTTAAGAAGTATATTATTGCTATTCTAAATGAATAAACCAATAACTATTTTTAAACTTTATTAGTTTTTATATAATATAGTGATACTGAGAGTTATAAGCCAAAA
>NW_007746607.1:12974-13242 GCF_000696425.1 Galeopterus variegatus | reverse complement strand
AAAAAATAAATCTTTTAAAATAGAATAATTGATTTACTAAAAATAACAAACTTTCCAACTCATTTCAAGCATGATTAATTTGCAGAAAGTTGGCGTGCGCAGCGCTTCGTCTTCCCCTCACTGCTGCGTGAGGAAGGCACACCCATATGCGCGGGCACTTCCACACACTCGGGAAGATTCGTGCTCCCTTCTCATTCATTTTTTCCCCGAACTTTCTGAAGTACTCTTGTATAATTATATTAACTTCAGATAGAACCTTGAATTTTGG
>NW_007746607.1:6591-7328 GCF_000696425.1 Galeopterus variegatus | reverse complement strand
TTCAACTCTATACCCCACAGATATGCATAATCAATTATGTTTCAATAAAAAAAGAAAAAAATATTTAGTGTAAGGGAGAGTTAGCTATAGAATTTGTGTTTGAATACAAATAATTGTGACAAGTAGAATAAACACATTTAATATATTTTTATAAAAAAATAAATCTTTTAAAATAGAATAATTGATTTACTAAAAATAACAAACTTTCCAACTCNATGTCTCAAGCTGGAAAGGAGGAGTCAGGGGAAAGGAAAAGTTGAAGTTATTAGAGATACTCCAGAGAGCGGTGATGATTGATACCTCAGAGCAGATGGAAGGTTATGCGCTCCTGGGAGAGAGAGTCACGGCTTTTCCTTGGATCCGGGTGTAAACAGGGCGAGATACTGTGGCAGGGGAGAGACGCTGCCAGGCTCGCCTGTGAGGAAGGATTTGCTGCCCAGTGCGGGAGGAGGACTCGGGCCCCTCCTGTCACCCCTGGTCAGGGTCTGCTCCCCGAGGGCCTGCATCCCGGGGCAGCCAGACCGCTGCAGAAAGTCACCCGGGTCATTCTAGCGGGAAATGGGAAACACTGGGGAGCATCAGTTAAAGCTGTAGAAACACGAGTAGACTCTCTCAGAAGGCGAGTGTAGCAGATGAGCAGGGACTGAGAGCCAGAGAGCGGGTTTGAGCTGTTTTCACTGAAGCACCGGCCGTGGGCACCGACTTCAGGCCAGGAAGACGCGCGCGCTGTTCCTGTG